>NC_045558.1:143187952-143300722 GCF_009769535.1 Thamnophis elegans
GATCGGCAGCTGCCGCTGACCGCAGAGGGAACAGGAGGAACGGGGGTGTGTATGGCTTAGCGTTGTACTTCTGCTTTTAGCCAGGTATCTGAGCTGCTTTAGCTACTGCTCTTTATCCTGGGCAGGGGGAAAGCGGGCACGAGTGGGATCAGAAATCCAGAATCGGATGCGGTATGGCCCATGCTGGCCCGGTGCAGGAATCTGAATCAAACGTCCCACGGATCGGTAGCCAACCCTTCTGGACACCTCCAGTGAAGGGGAAAGTACCAATCGCTCCCAGGTCATTGGTTTTGCCCTTGAAGCGCTCTGAACTATGAGCAAGTATCGGGGCGAACAACCATCTAAAAATCAAGCCGACTACTTTATCGTTCTCTGCCTATGGTACAGGAATCTTCCGCAGACTGGCAGCGTTCGCATGGGAATGACCCGATAACGCACTACGGCTGGGGCCTCAAACTCGAGGCCCAGGAGCCAGATCCGGCCCAATGGGTTGCAGAAGGCCGTCACAGCCCAAAATAGAGCCCAGGAGGGCCATCGTGGCCCCGATGAGTGGCAGCGAGTTGGCCACGCCCACCCGGCCCGCCAAGGTCAAACGCAACCCTGATGCGGCCCTCAATGATATCGAGTTTGACACCCCTGCTCTTAAGGTGAAGGGTGTCCAACCTTGGCCACTTTTTCAATAGACGGTAGGTATGCAGTAAGCGTAATATATCTTCACTTCTTCAAAGTGAGAAGAAAACAGAGCTGGCTGGGGAATTTTGGGAGTTGAAGTCCACAGGTCTTAAATCAGGGATCTCCAACTTTGGCCACTTTAAGACTTGTGGACTTCAACTCCCAGAATTCCCCAGCCAGGAGGGTTTACCCAGAATTCAGCATGGCTAGGACAAGAAGAAATGTACCTTTTTCCCCTTCTTTTTAGATTGGGAAACTTTCTTAGTAGATAGTGGGAATGCGGCAGATGTAATATACCTTGATTTCAGCAAAGTGCAATATATATATATATATATATATATATATATATATATATATATATATATATATATATATATATATATATATATCCCGCAACAAAAGAGTTATATTAGAGGTGACTTAGATGACGTGACAATTACATGGGAGAGTAATCTGCTGGTTGAGGAATTCTGGGAGTTGGAAGTCCACAGGTGTTAAAAGTTGCCGGAAGTTGGACACCACCACTCCCGCCCCTGCTCTAAGGCATTCAGGGGAGCTGAGACCTAACCCTCTTGTGTTTACGTAGTCAGTCCAGGCTTCTTCCCCACCTGACTCTCATCTGGGATTCTAGCTTTCCAACAGAACATTTTTTTCTAACATCGGGGTGAGATCTGCCGTTCCCCTAATTTTAATTCACAATTCTGGGTCCTGCGCAGGGATTGAAAAATGTTAGCAACCAGTTCTCTGCCCGATGGCTGGGTGGGCATGGGCATAGTGGACGTGGCCTGGTGTGTTTGCCCTCCCCAAGCTTTGGAGGTTTTTCTTGAGCCTCCGGGAGAGCAAAAAAATGGCCTCTCCCTGGCTCCGGAAGCCGGAAATAGGCCCATTTCTGGATTTTCGGGTGGCGCATTTTCCGCCCTCCCAGAGCCTCCACGTGGGCCCTGCACTTACCTGGAATGATGAACAGGCTGCTTGGAGACTCCTGGGAGGGGTGGGCGAGGCCAGCCTGTGCTTGCAACAACCGCTTCGGCGAACCGTTGCGAACCGGCTAAATCCCACCCCTAGTCCTGCACCCCATTCAAGACCGATATCTATGCAGGAAGGTTTTTTCCCACAAGACAAGGAGCACGATGAGACCAAAGGGCGTTGCCCCGTGGTGCTTGGCAGGGGAAAGGTTAACCTTGTCGGTCTCGAGGACTTTCTCAGCCCCGCTGGGGCCTCCCTGCGGTCTCTGAAGCCTGAAGCTGTTTTCTGGTCCCACTGCTGTGCCGTAAAGCTTCGCTAACCAGAGCAGCACAATGTTCTCTTGGGTTGAATTGCCTTCATCTGCATAAACTTGGTGCAATGTGGGGCCAGAGCAGGACGAGTCGCCCGGAGAAACCCCTGGCCTGGCGCCCCTTCCGAGACTGAGCATTTCTCAAGTTAGAATTTAGCCTAGAATTAAGGAGGAGAATCCCCGTCAGCCAGAAGGATGGCAGGACGGAAACCCCCCACAGCGGCCCTCCAACATTTTCCCGTTGCTGAGCAAGATCCTTTTTGCTTGCCCCCATTTTTACGGCTCGTCGTTAAGCGAATCGCCTCGGCTGTTCATTTAGTCACGCGGGTGTTAAGTAGACTTTCCCTTCTTGATGGGGATCGATGACCCCGTCACAAGCCTGAGTCAGTTGCTGTTTTGAATATGTGACCGCGGGGAGGCTGCAATGGCCATAAGTGTGAAAAACGGTCATAAGTCACTTTTTTTCAGTGCCGTCGTAGCTTCACCAACCAGAAGGTTGTAAGTTGAGTCAATGTAATCGGTGGAACTACTTGCCCCCAGACGTTGTGGCTGCTCCCTCACCGGAGGCTTTGATGAAGAGATTGGATGTTTGTCTGGAATGCTCTAGGGTCTCCTGCTCGAGCAGGGGGTTGGACTAGATGACCTCCAGGGTCCCTTCCGAGTCTTTTACAGGTTGTCCTCGACTTACGACCACAACCGAGCCCGACCTTTCTGTTGTTAAGCGAGACATTTGTTAAGCGAGTTTTGCCCCATTATACAACCATTCTTGCCTCCGTTGTTAAGTGAATCCCTGCGGCTGATAACAGCCACTCAGTTGTTAAGTGACTCTGGCTCCCCCCCCCCCTTGACTTTGCTGGTCAGAAGGTCTCAACAGCGGATCACATGACCTTGGGTCACTGCGACCGTCATAAGCATGAACCAATGACCAGGCACCTGGATTTTGATCGCTGGACCCCTGGGGAGGCCTCAATGGTCGCAACTCTGAAATATGGCCCCAAGTCACATTTTTCAATGCGGTTGTAGCTTTGAACCGTCACTAAACGAACTGTTGTAAGCCAGGGACTACCTATATTAAGACTTAGAACTTTTAAAATAACTTTATTGTTGCTTTGAATGTCCACTAATCAACATATATTAAAATGTAATTTCCTTGCATGCAGCTGTCGAAGGGTCACTCCCTCGAATATGCACTACATAACTTATGACGGAAGGAAGGAAAGAGAGAGGAGGGAGGGAGAGAGAAAGAAGGGAGGGAGAGAGAGAGAGAGAAGAAAGAAAGGGAGGAATGAAGGAAGAAAAAGGAGGGAGGGAGGAAGAGAAAGAGAAGGAAAGAAAAGAGAAAGAGAGAGAGATAGAAGGGAGGGAGGGAGAGAAGGGAGGAAGGGCAGAAGAAAGAAAGAAAAAGAAAAGAGGGAGGGGAGAGAGGGAGGAGGAAAAAAGATGGATAGAAAAGGGAAAGAGGGAGGGAGAGAAAGAAAGGATGTGAGGTAGAAAGAGAAAGGGAGGGAGAGAGAGAAGGAAGAAAGGGAGGAAGGAAGGAAGAAAAAGAAAGGCGGGAGGGAGGAAGAGAAAGAGAAGGAAAGAAAAAAAGGGGGAGAGAGAGAAAGAAATGGAGGGAGGGAGAAAGAAGGGAGGGAGAGAAGGAAGGAAGAAAAAGAAGGAAAGAAAGAAAGAAAGAAAGAAAGAAAGAGAAAGAATACAAAGTTATGCATATGCCCACCTGTGTCATATGACCCAAAACAACCTGTAAGGGCCTCTCTTCTCTCTCTCTCCCTCTCTCTCTCTCTCCCTCCCTCCCTCCCTCTCTCCCTGCTCCCCATTCCAGGAATTCAAGCTGATGTACGGGATGCTCTTCTCCATCCGCTCCTTCGTTAGCAAAATGAGCCCTGTGGATATGTATCCTTTCCCCCCCCCCCACACTGCGCAATCTCGGGGTGGGGATGGGAGTGGGGGCAGAGAAGGACCCCACGGGGGGGGGGTCCTTCCTAGTACACCCAGAGTCCCATTTGCAAGACCTGACAGCTAGCGGGACGGCGAAGCGGGTGTGTTTCCCTTAACGTCCCCGCTCCGCAGGAAGGACGGCTTCCTCTCCTTCCAGACCAGCAAGTACAAACTGCACTACTACGAGACGCCCAGCGGACTCAAGGTGGTCATGAACACCGACCTGGGAGTGGGCAACATCCAGGACATCCTGCACCAGATCTACGGCTATGTGAGGATTGATGTGTGTTGTGTCCCCCTTTTATGGTACCAAGAGTCCTCGTCTTACGACTAGAGCCGGGGCCCGAATTGTCTACCGCTAAGCAAGCCAGCCGCTGGTTAAAATAGAGTCGCGCCCAACGTAACGGCCGCGCGATTTAAAGCTTGAAGGAATCAAAAAGAAAAGTCAGTTTGCAGTGGGAAATTTTGGCCGCTGGTTGGTTCCGGTTTTCCGACGGAAATTAGAAAAGGCCTCTTTTGTTAAAAAAAAAAAAAAAAAGAAATTGAAGTCTCAGCAAGTTTAGGAAATCTATTTTTGCACTGTCATCTAAAACGACCGGGGAATTTTAATAAGAGGAATGAAAAAGTTTCCGGCGATAGGAGAAAAATATTTGTAGCTCAGAGTTCAACGGGGCGACTTGGTGGTCTCTGAGCTTTGGTAGTTTCCTTGCAGACGTTTCATGATCCATCTAGGTAACGTCATCAGTGCTGGAAGGGAGAGGGGCTTGCAGAGAGAAGGAAAAAGAAGAGCAGGGTGAAGAAGAGGAGGAACGGAGGAGGACTGTGGGCTCCTTGATTGTCTCTGAGCTTGGTGGTTTTCTTGCAGACGTTTCGTGACCCAACTAGGGAACCTCATCAATGCTAGAAGAGAGAGGGGGGTTGTGGATGGAGGAGGAAAGGAGGAGGACAGTGGGGTCCTTGGTGCTCTCTGGGCTGGGTTGTTTTCTTGCAGACGTTTCATGACCCACCTAGGTAGCGACATCAGTGCTAGAAGGGAGAGGGGCTTGCAGAGTAGAGGAGGGAGAAGACTGTGGGCTCCTTGGTGCTTTCTGAGCTTGCTGATTTTCTTGCCGACAATTCACTACCATAGCCAGTAACAACATCAGTGCTGGAAGGAAGCGGTTATTTGCTCCCTGTACAGCAAACTGATGAGGTTATCTAGTCAGGTGATGAAATGTCCACAAGTTAAAAGGTTCCTTTTTATTCCCGCCGGGGTGGTCCTATAAAGCATCTTCATACGTACGTACGTGTGTGTATGTGTGTGTGGGTTCCAGCATAACTCTGGAGCGCCTGGAGCAATTTCGGCCAAACTTGGTACACAGATGATTTACTCTCTGGAAACAAATACTGTGGGGGTAAGACACCCCTAACAACTCCTCGGGTGTGTGTTCTGTTAAGAGACAGCCTGTTGTGATTTAAAACGGCTTCTACTGTACTGCCGTAAAATGGCTTCTACTGTACAGTGCAGAGGAGTTGCCATGGTAAGGGCTTCATGATACTCCGCAAGGGGGCTCCCTCTGGTAAGGGGGAAAATCCAACATTGGAATTATGTTTGGTCCGGATATTTCCCCTGCATAAATAAATACCCGGACAACGGTGGGATATCAGCTAGTGCACTATAAAAGACAAATTGGACCCTGTGAAGGCCATAACTCCGCTCCATTTTTCCTCTCGGGGGGCGGGGAGGGGGGCTTGGGGAGAAGGAATCCCTGCTTACCACCACACCTCTCTTTCTCCCCTCTCCCTTAGATTTACGTGGAGTATGTCGTCAAAAACCCCCTCTGCAGCTTAAACGAGAGCATCCAGAGCGAGCTTTTCCGGAACAAGCTGGACAGCTTCGTCCGGGCGTTGCCCTTCTTCTCGGCTCGTGCCGGCTAGCTCTCTCTTTTTTTCCTGACACCCCCTCAAGGACTCCTCGGAGTACGAATGGTCCAGAAACAGCAAGCCGCTTCATTTCCCATGAGGCTGGGCATTTGCATACCTTTCGCCAGGAACTGCGCCTCCGTTTCCCATCCGAAGAACTACATCGGGCTGTCGCACCGTCGCTGGGTGCCGTTCTATTTATAGTGGAATATTCTGATATTATTTTTCTTTTTTTTAATAAACCGGGTCTCAAGTTATTTTGTCCGAGTAGAAATCGCCTCGGGAAAGCTCACCCAGATAACCGATTCAGCAGGATTCGTTCACTTCTTTATGTGCACAATAACACAGGAAGTAAATTTACAATACCCACAGCAGATTCTTCCAACGGGGTAGCAAGGAGAGACTCAACAGGCTCAAACCGGTGTGGGGTTTCTACCGGTATTTTGCGCGCGCATGAGCAGTTGCCGGCAAATAAGTCTGCACATGTGCAGAACATAAAAATGTCAAAAAGAAAACATGCCGCAGCAACCAGGGAACCAGTTCAGGTGCGTGGCCAGCCTGCCGTCACTACCAGTACGGCAACCGAGTTACAATTTCCACAACCGGTTCAGTCGAACCGGTGCGAACCGGTAGCAATTCATCTCCGCTTCAAACACAGTCAGGCTATACAGCGAATGAGTTTCAGTTTCAGTTCAGAGCTAACAAAACATAGACGCTTGGCCACTGACTCGTATTTACCAGGGACACAGCGATATGTGTGTATGTGTGTCACTATCTCCTCTTTGCGACCTTCCATCCAAGGATAAGTCTCATTCGTTTAACTAACTGAATTAAGTGCAGCGAATGACTTCCCAACTGTGGCAAGGAAGGTCGTAAAACCGGGGCACAAGTCGCTTCGCCGCTGTCTCACTTCACCACAAAAAAAACACGGGTTTCCATCGTCGTTCTAAATCAAGAACTCCCCGATGATTTTGAAAAGAGCAGCCGGGAAAATCCGGCGAGATTTTCCCACCTGGGACACGGCTGCTTTCAAAAGCCGACTGTGGAAATTCGACGCACACACACACACACACACGTGCACATTTTAAGACGTGTGCGAAAGCCGGCCCGTTTCCTCACTTTCCCATTAAAAAGAAACGGGACGCTCCAATCGTGTCATCAGACCCCTTATGTGCAAAAGGACCGCGATAAAGTCCGAGATAAATTAATCATACACGCCCCCCCCCCCTAATCAAAAAGGATTAGGCACCAGCCGGCGATCAAAAGGCTGCGAGGGGAGGGAACGGCGAGGACCCAATGGAAAACACCAGCATCGAGACCACACTCAACAGCTGCTAGCCCTACAAATCCCCCACGTGTCCCCCCCACCTCACCCTGCAGGTTGGGAAGGGGGGGGGGCACAGCCCAGAAAAGTCACTCTGTGGTTGTTCGGCGCAGGGACTCCTGCCGTCTTCCGCTGTGCCAGTTTCCCCCCTTCCCCACTCTGTCTCCGGCTCATGTTTGCGAGTTCTTCCCGAGGGGGCTCGGCCCCCATGGGTCGGGGGGCCACGTCAGGCGGGGGCAAATTCAGCCTGGAGGAACTCTACGGCCTGAACAAGAAGAACAAGGTGCGAGGGGGGGACACCGCACAGCGACGGAGCCCCAAGAGACAAGGGGTCCCTCTGGGCTCGGATGGGGAGGCCCCGAATGCTCCTCAGGGAGCGGAGGCCACCAGGTGTTGCATGGAGAAGCGGCGGATGGAGAGCTACCTCATGGAGGTCGGGATGACGCTGGACGAAGCTGAGAGAAGCCAGAGCAGCATGAGATACAGGTAGGATATTGGGGGGGGGGGCATTTAGAATCGGGGGTCTAGTTGTCCAAACCCCCCCCCCAACGGATCAGGCCCACATGAGAGGGGTCAAGGAGAAAGGAAGCAAGGCTAAGGGTCTTTCTTTTGGATAAGGGTCCCAGGTAGCCTAGACCTGGCTGGCTGGGAGTGATGGGAACTGCAGTCCAGCTCACTGGCAGACGCTTAGTGAGACAGAGAGACGGACAGAGGCAGGCAGGCAGAGAGAGAGATCATAGAATCGTGTTGCTGGAGAGGACCTTGGAGGTCTTCTAGTCCAACCCTTACAAGGCCCAAAACTGGAGTCCTTACATACCATCCAGGACAAATGGTTGTCCAATCATTGAGAGAGAGAGAGAGAGACAGACAGGTAGAGAGACAGATGCAGGGGTGGGTTCCTACCGGTTCGCACCGGTTCTTGCGATCCGGTTCGTCAGTGAACCCGGAAGTAATTAACTTCCGGGTTCCTAGCTCCTAGCCCCT
The DNA here is from genome assembly GCF_009769535.1 of Thamnophis elegans. NCBI lineage: Eukaryota > Metazoa > Chordata > Lepidosauria > Squamata > Natricidae > Thamnophis > Thamnophis elegans. The sequence goes on from NC_045558.1 coordinate 143,196,052, forward strand.
GTCGCTGGGTGCCTGCAGGGTTTTTCTTTTTAAAAAACGCCTCTCCGGAGAGGAAGCCCTGTCAAAGCGCACCTTTCCCGCCTCGGCGGCTGCAGGGACCACCCCACCGCTTTACCTTCCTCCTCCTCCTCCTCTCCTTCCGCCCGCAGCAGCAGCAATGGCAGCCGAGCCGGGAAAGGAGCGCTTTGGCAGGGCTGTCAAAGCGCACCTTTCCCGCGTCGGCGGCTGCAGGGACCATCCTGCCGCTTTATTTTCTTCCTCCTCCTCCTCTCCTTCCGCCCGCAGCAGCAGCAATGGCAGCCGAGCCGGGAAAGGAGCACTTTTGCAGGGCTTCCGCCGCGCCCCCAAGGACCGCTGACCTCGCGCTGCCGTTTCTTCTTCTTCCCCGGCCTTCCCAGTTAGCTTGCTTGAAGCTCCGAGGAGGCGGGAGGAGGGTCGCAGGAGTGGAAGTGGGGGGAGGTCTTCCCGGCCGGGAAGAGCTGAGAGGCTGCCGGCCCCTTTCGCAGGAAAGTTAACTTTTCTTGGCGAAATCCTGCCCCCCCCCCCCCGCGTGGGTGAGCTGTCCTCTTCCCGTAAGCCGCCCGGAGTTACCTGTGTGTGAGGTGGGCTGCCCTATGCATTTGCGTGTATGCGCTGGAAAGAGAGTGAAAAAGAGAGGGAGAAATAATTATATTAATTAGATAGATCAGTCTTTCTCCACCTTGGAGACTTGAAAGTGTGTGGACTTCAACTCCCAGAAAGGGAGTTGGGAGAAAGGGAGAAAGGAGGAGAGAATGAAAGGAAGATGGGGGAAAGAAGAAAGAGGTAAGGAGAGGAGGATGGAAAGGAGAGAAAGAGGGGGAGAGAGGGTAGAAAGGGGAAGAGGAAGAGCAGGAGTAGGAGAAAGGGAAGGGAAGAAGGAAGGGGAAGGAGAGGAAGAAGGAGGAAAGTAGAGAAGGGAGGGAGAAAAGAAAGGGAAAATAAGGTGGTGTTATAACAGGAGGAAGGGATGGTAAACAAAGCAACCCAAACTGTATATTATAACCTATTAAATGAAATAAATGTATAAGAATGATAAATGTTAAAACACTTGTAACCAAACGACATGCTATATGTGATGATGGGTTTTTTTCTTTTTGTTTTGTTTTGTTTTTATTGTTGTGGGCATGTGTCGTCTGTAACAAAAAAAATTAAAAAAAATATTTTTATAAAAAGGTGGAGAAACACTGAGATAGATGATAATGAGGGAGGGAGAGGGAGAGAGAGAGAGAGAGACCATAACTAGATAGACAGATAGGCAGGCAGATAGACGGATGGATAGAGAGAAAGAGAGAGAGATAGGTAGGCAAGCAGATAGATGGATGGAGAAAGAGAGGGGGAAAGAGGGAGAGGGATACCATAACTAGATAGGCAGGCAGTTAGACAGACGGATGGATGGATAGAGAGAGAGAGGATGTATATAATTAAGGTGACCAGACGTCCCTAGCGAGGTCGCGGGCTGGCAGTAACTGCCGCGGCCTAGCTCCCCCCCCCTCCGGTCAATGGTGTCCCTCTTTATCAATCTGAAAATCTGGTCACCTTACTTGTTTAGGTAATTCTGAGGTGGTTGATGGTTCTGTGAGTGCCTGTCCTTTATAATTTTCCACATTGCCTTGATGGTTTTTATTCCAGTGACTTTGTCTTTCCTGTTCTTAGGCTTAGGAAAAAAAAAACTGGTTTCATTGGCAGTCTTTTTTTGGGGGGGGGGGGGGATTTTTATTTTTTTGGTGTTTTCCTAGCACTGTCATAGTTTGTGGGTGTGGGTGGGTGTGTAATGTCCCACAGTTATCTATGCATTAATAATGATCTAGTAATATTAATAATATCTAGTAATTAGTAATATCTAGTAATAACATCGTCTTGGACACTCCCATCCGGTCACATGGGCGGCAAGCCACTCCCATCCGGTCACATGGGCGGCAAGCCACTCCCATCCGGTCACATGGGCGGCAAGCCACTCCCATCCGGTCACATGGGCGGCAAGCCACTCCCACAAAGGAGGCCACGCCCACAGAGGTGGTTCGAACAATTTTTGAAACCCACCCCTGGACAGATGAGAGGGGGCAGATAAGTGGATAGATATAGATTATGGGGGGAGAGAGAGAATGATAGATGAGATATCTATGTATTCGATAGATAGGTAAATAGATGATGGATGGATGGATAGAGACAGACAGACAGACGAGAGGAGAGATAAGTGGATAGATTATACAGAGAGAATGTATTAGATAGATAGATAGATAGATAGATAGATAGATAGATAGATAGATAGATAGATAGATAGATAGAGATAGAGATAGATAGATAGATTAGATAGATAGATAGATAGATAGATAGATAGATAGATAGATAGATAGATAGATAGATAGATAGATAGATAGATAGATAGACGGACAGACGGACAGATGGACGAGAGGGGGAAGATGTGGATAGATATAGATTATAGGTGGGGGAGAATGATAGATATCTATCAATGTATGTGATAGATAGATAGGGCCTTTTCAGTAGTAGCTCCGACCCTTTGGAACGAGCTCCCCGTGGAGATTCGTACTCTCACCACCGTCCAGGCCTTCCGCACAGCCCTTAAGACCTGGCTAGCCCGTCAGGCCTGGGGACAAAGATAGCCGCCCCTCCCGAATGATGAATGAATGTTGCTTATTATTTTTATTTATATGTGTCTACGTCATTGTTTGTATTCCCCTTCCTGATTTTATGTGAGCCGCCCTGAGTCCCCTCAGGGAAAAGGGCGGCCTATAAATGTTAATAAACTAACTAAACTAAAAACTAAACTAGATAGAGAGACAGACAGACGGACGAGAGGGGGAAGATGTGGATAGATATAGATTATAGGGGAGAGAATGATAGATGAGATATCTATGTATTCTATAGATGGATGGATGGATGGATGGATGGATGGATGGATGGATGGATGGATAGTAGAGATAGATGAGGCGGGGAGATAAGTGAATATAGATTATAGGGAGAGAGAATGATAGATGAGATATTTATGTATTCTATAGATGATAGATAGATAGATAGATAGATAGATAGATAGATAGATAGATAGATAGATAGATGATTGATAGATGAGAGAGAGAGAGGATGGATGGATGGATGGATGGATGGATGGATGGATGGATAGAGAAATGAGAGAAAAAGGATGGATCGATGAATAGAGAGAGACAGATTAGAGAGAGACAGATTAGAGATATGAGATATACAGTATATAGAGAGAGAAAGAGAGAGGATGAATGGATGGATAGAGAGAGATGAGAAAGAGGATGGACCGAGACAGAGACAAATAGATCAGACAGACAGATGAGGGGGGGGTAAGTGGATAGATATGGAGTATAAGGAAAGAGAGAGTTATATATACTATATACTATATATATATATATATATAGTATATATACTATATATACTATATATACACATATATATATATATACTTAAAGTCACAACCCCTGGTATGCCCAAGTATGGGAGGAAGGTCACACTTCCACTCTCTGTCATTAGGCTCGTCACAAGAGACCATCCAGACAGAAACCCAATATTTTTTACTGTTGCCTTTTTGTTACATTTGTTATATTTATGCTGATAAATAAATAAAGGGAGACTAGTATAGATCTATTTCAAGCTATTTAGCTCTCATCAGCTAGCCATACCCAAGTTTTTTTTGTGACAGAGAGTGGAAGTGTGACCTTCCTCCCATACTTGGGCATACCAGGGGTTGTGACTTTAAGTATATACCTCCCACCCTGGCTGGCTGATAAGGAGTCGTTCTCTGTAGCTCAAATGGTTAACTCCCTGCCTGGGAGGCAATGGAGCACAGGTTCGATTCCCAAAAAAAACTTGGGTATGGCTAGCTGATGAGAGCTAAATAGCTTGAAATAGATCTATACTAGTCTCCCTTTATTTATTTATCAGCATAAATATAACACACACATATATATATATATACACATATACATACATACAGTATAGAGGGAGGGGGAGGGAGAGAGAGAGAAGGAGGGAGGGAGGGTGAGAAATGAGAGCCTTTTCTCTCCAAGCAACGGGCTGAGTCAGCCAAGGCCAAAGGTTCCCTCTGTCTTTGACTGCTGGGAGTTGAAGTCCCTGTCCCTCCATCTTCAAGTTGCTAAGCGAAGGTTTCACTCCTTCCTGGGCCACCGAAGCTCCTCCTGGCATTCCTTTCCTCTCAACGTTAGGCCACTTGAATGACGATGGATGGACTTCAACTCCCAGAAGTTGAAGCATCTTTGGGAGAACCTCCATAGACCTTGCCCAATGGAAGTCTACACTTAGAGGGACTCGGATCTAAAATTGAAAATGGGGAAGGGTGGTATGCACTTACTTTCCCTACCGGTTCACAAAATGTGAGCGCTCGCTTCGTTCACACGTGCCGGGTCCGCACATGCCCTCAGTCTTCCGTGCATGCCCTTTGATCGCATATGCGGCTTGCACGCATGTCCACGGCTCGAAAATGCGCCTAAATAGGACGGCATCGATCTGGGACCAGGCATGAAATCCTCTTACCTTTGTGTTGTGGCCCAGCAGGAGCTGCCACCAGACTCCGGCAGTGAGGGGCCCTCTGAGTCGGCTCTGGAGGATGTGGAGGACCCTGGACAGGGTTCCGACTCCGAGCAGGGCGCGGAGAGGCTGGTTGGCCACCAGGAGGCGCCTTAGCCTTGGACCAGTGGGGAGGAGACAAGGGAGAGTGATCCAGACACCAGTGAGTTGTTCCTGGATGCACGCTATCGAAGAGCTACTAGGCGTCAGGAACAATTACGCAATTACAGGAGGCGAGTGCACTCAGCTGGTGGTCATTAGGCTCCTCTCCAGACTATAAAAAGTCTGCACACGCCCCTCCTTGCAGAAGTCAACACAGAATCGAATGTCGGAGAACTTTGTATGAGCTTGGCAGGCTGGATTGCTGCCAAGCCTGATCTGTGTTTATTGCTGCCCAAGCTTGTCTGTGCTGGATTGTTGCCAAGGACCTGTCTGTTCATTAAATGCCGTAATTTATCTCTGGCTCGAAGTGTGCTTTGGTGCGGAACGAGGGGGGCCAGAACACCTTTGCTACCAATTCGGAACCGGGAGCACTCACACATGGTACTTCTGCACATGTACAGAGCGTCCGTGGTGACGTCTGCGCAGGTGGGCGGAGCCTCCCAGGGCCGCCACTACCGGCTCACTCAAACCGGGGCGAACTGGCACAATAACACCTCTGGCCGGGGGGTTGGGGGGCAATTTCTACTACTGGTTCGGGTGAACCGCTCCGAACCGTCTCAATACCACTTCTGGAAGGGGGGGAATTTGAAGATGGGAAGAGAAACAAGGAGAGGAATCAACAAGTAATATACGTTGAGAAGGCAAATAAGAGAAATCTCAGCCTTCGCCTGCAAACTATTAATTTGGACGACGACATTTCCAACCGAATGAAGGGGCAGGCTTTTTTCTCCCTGAATTCTACTCCCTTCTATTCTAATTCTGTATTCTCTTCTCTTCTAATTTCTGTATGATTGAAATAAATGGAGGCCATTATTTGGGTAACCTTGGAGAGTTATAGGTCTGAAGATACAAGAGGAGAAATTGCAAGGGTTAAAAAACCGTTCAGCAGTTGTCACAAAAAAAAAGGAGCTCGCAAGAAATAAGTAACGACAATGGCGCAACGAATCAGACGACCTTGTGAATTCAGTAGCAACAGAAAGGCAGAAGAACAGCGGGAGCCTATTCCCAGGGGGCGCATGGGCAGAGCTGCCAGGAGAAGGGAACAGCTAAGAAACAAGGGTCGACTCGGGAGTAAAGCCACAGGTGGACGGTCAATGGCCCCTCCTATAGGGAATAAAGAGGAGCGACAGGGGAGTGGAGTTTGCAGGAGACCATTAGTTCAACTCGTTAGGGTGAAGATCTGTTCCTGACTTCTTGCCAAGGAATTGCTGCTACAGCGTGGAGTTTAGAGGATATCGTCCTGGCAGCTCTCCAAGCCTGCCTGTACGCCGTCGTGCCCTGGGTCATCACAGAGAGGTCCATGCTACATACGCTGGCTGGGGAATTCTGGGAATTGAAGTCCGCCCATCTCCAACTTGCCATGGTTGACAAACACAGGCCGTGTGTGTAAACAGCCTGTGTGATTCACACATGTGTCTGACAGCTGGGTCTGCTCCCAATAGAAAGGTTGGCAGCCAATGGGCTTCGCGACACCCAAACGGTCCGTCCGGCTGATAATCCGGATTTGTCCTCTGCCGTGGGACTCTGTCAACCTGTGATCCGAGGACTGAAAAAGGCAGGCAAACTCTTGTGGCGGGCCGGGGTGTGTGTGTGGAAATTGACACGTCCTTCTCCGGCTTCCGTTGCATCCCAAAAGCCAGGAAAAGAGGCTTAACTGGACAGATTAAAATCCCGGAAGGCCGGCTCCGATTCGGAAAGGCCACGTGAATTAATCTCCCACGGCTTGGCCTAAATATTCATTCATTCCCGTTCAGGAAAGGAAGCTTTGGGGAAGTGAGGAGGGGGCTTGGGGCGTGGTTTAGGGGAGGGGGACATACACTGGGGAGAGGCGGGGTCGAACGGATTCCCAAAGAGGGGAGCGTTGCGTGAAATTCGGGGTCTGCGCTGCAGGGCGCAAGCAGCCATCGGTGGCCATTTCGCTTGGCCATCTATGGGGAATCGAGTTTCCTCCTTCCCCTCCAGTCAGGGGTCACGCTGTCCAATCCAGGTGCTGACTGGTTGCTGAGTTACCGGCTCCTCCTCTGGCCAGCCACCTGTGAGAATGACCTTGGTTCCCACAGGAAAACTTTCTTGTTTTGGCTACAAAACTCCATCTAACGATTTCCCCCCTCCCACTGCTATGTGGCAACCCTGAACCCTCCCAAGAGGTCCAGGGCAGGAGGAGTCACCTGTAGGCACAGTGTGTGTGTGTGTGTGTGTGTGTGTGTGTGTGTGTGTGTGTGTTTTGGACATGTGTGGATCACAGGCTTCACCCAGCCTTTAGCTGTCGAGTCCGCCTCCACGCCAATAGAGCCAAAACGTTTTGAAATGTCTTGGACCAATTAACCAGGGGAACAGCTTGCCACCAGGAGTTGTGGGTGCTCCATCACTGGAGGCTTTGAAGAAGAGATTGGGCAGTCCTTTGTCTGGAATGGGGTAGGGTCTCCTGCCTGAGCAGTGGGTTGGACTAAATGACCTCTGAGGTCCCTTCCAATGTTGTTCTGTCAGTGAGTGGAATGATTTGCCCTCAGAGGTTGTGGGTACTCTAACACTGGGGGTTTTCAAGAAGAGAATGGACAGCCATTTGTCTGAAATGGTTTAAGGTCTCCTGCTTGAGCAGGGGGCTGGACTAGACGACCTTCAAGGTCCCTTCCAGTTCTATTCCTATTCCTTATTTTATTCTATCCTATTTTTCTATTCTGTTCTGTTCTATTCTCTATTTTTCATTCTATCCTATCCTATTCCCTCTTTTCCTCTCCTCTTCTCTTTTCTCTGTTCTTCTCTTTTTCCCCCCTCTAAAATATATATTTTTTAATTTTCATAACATATAATCACATGTATACAATTACATAGCCAATATCCTATTGTATTAAGTAGTAATTAATAATCTTGCCATCAACGCCCAGAAAGATAAAAACCCATTATCAACTCTTCTGCTCTCCATACACCTCTTTCTTCTACCTCTCTCCTACCTCCTTTCTTCCCTCCATCTTCCTTTTCTACTCTACTTCCCCTTCCTTTCTCCTTCTCCTCTCTCTTCATTCCACTCCTCCTTATCCTCCTCATCTTCCCCCTTCACCCTCCCTCCTATCCCTCTCTTCCTATCTTTCTTCTCTCCTCTGTTTCCCACTCTTCCTCTCATTCACTTGGTGTATTTCCGCTTCTGAGCAAACTCCATTCTACGTTATATTTATGCTTCCATATCAATATACTTAACATATCTTAGTTTTAAAGAAACTTGTTCTTTTCTTCTCTTCTATTCCATCCTATCCCTTCATCTCCTCTCATTTCCTCTTCTATCTTCCTTTCCCTTCTATTCTATTCTGCAGGGGGTTGGACTAGAAGACCTCCAAAGTCCCTTCCAACTGTGTGTTATTCTATCCTGTCCTGTCCTATCCTATCTTATCCTTATTTTCTATTCTATCCTGTCTGTCCTATCCTATCCATATTTTCTATCCTATTCTTTCCTATCATATCCCCTCTTCTATCTTCTCTTCAATTCTATTCTATTCTGCAGGGGGTTGGACTAGAAGACCTCCAAAGTCCCTTCCAACTCTGTTATTCTATTATATTCTATCCTATCCTTATTTTCTATTCTATCCTATCCTGTCCCCTCTTTTCCTCTCTTCTATTCAGATCCGGCCTCTGTTCTTTTCATGCCATTTGAGGGGGGGGGGTGTTGGAGGAAATGAGCGGGATGCGGGGACTTCTGGCCCCCGTTTCCCGTCCTTAAGGGCCCATTTCCCGATTTGCTTTCATTAAGAGCAGGGAAAGGATTAGGCTGATTAGGCCGCCCAGACACACACACACACACACACACACACACACACACACACACACACACGGTGGGTCTGCCGTTTTTCATTTCCGAAAGCCGAGCGGAGGGGAATTCTTCCAGACGAGTGATTAAGCGGAATCATTTATTTTCCAGAGGAGGGAAAAGTTTAATTCCTGCTTTAGCTGTCCCCGGGGAGCCGTTTGCTCCCTTCACAAAGCTTAATCAAGGCGCCTAATGGAGCTACAACTCTCTTCTCCCCCCCCCCTCCGGTTGAGTTGTGACCGGGGAACACAGCTCCCTTCGGGGGGGGGGGGGATCAAGGCAAGGGATGCCATGGAGCGAGGAAAAGGCCCCATTGGGTCTGAGTTTTAAGGTGCTCTGTCGCTGGCGGATTCGCCGATCTGGCGTTTCTTTAATTCTGGTTTTATTTCGATCCTGACTTTAGATGAGTTCTGACAGATGGTTTTCCTGACTAAGGCGGGGCTAGAACTCACTGTCGCCTGGTGATTGGCCCAGTCACCCAGCCATTTTTGTGCCTATGGTGGGACTAGAACTCACTGTCGCCTGGTGATTGGCCCAAGGTCAACCAGATAGTTTTCATGTCTAAGGTGGGACTGGAACTCATTGTCTGTGGGACTAGAGGACTAGAACTCACTGTCGCCTGGTGATTGGCCCAAAGTCACCCAGGCATTTTCTGTGCCCTTAGTGAGACTAGAACTCACTATCACTTGGTGATTGGCCCAAAGTCACCCAGATCGTTTTCATGACAAAGGCGGGGCTAGAACTCACTGTCACCTGGTGATTGGCCCATCACCCAGCTAGCTTGGGTGTCTAAGGTGGGGCTAGAACTTACGGTCGCCTGGTGATTGGCCCAAAGTCACCCAGGCATTTTCTGTGCCTATAGTGGGACTAGAACTCACTATCACTTGGTGATTGGCCCAAAGTCACCCAGATGGTTTTCCTAACTAAGGTGGGGCTAGAACTCATGGTCGCCTGGTGATTGGCCCAAAATCTCCCAGTTGGCTTGGGTGTCTAAGGCGGGGCTAGAACTCACCGTCGCCTGGTGATTGGCCCAAAGTCACCCAGATGGCTTTCATGTGTAAGGCGGGATTAGAACTCACTGTCGCCTGGTGATTGGTCCAAAATCACCTAGATGGTATTCATGTGTAAGGCGGGACTAGAACTCACCTGATGATTGGCCCAGGCGTTCAGCCATTTTTGTGCCTCTAGTGGGACTAGAACTCACTGTCTCCTGGTGACTGGCTCTCCCCCTTGACTTTGTCAGAAAGTCACAAAAAGGGGATCACCTGATGTTGGGACACAGCAACGGTTTGTTAAGTGTGAAAAACAGTCCTAAGTCGCTTTTTTCAGTGCCGTCGTAACTTTGAACGGTCACTAAATGAACTTTTGGTAAGTCAAGGATTACTTCCTTGCATTTTTCCTCCACCTGCCCATACGCAACACACAGACACACAACACACACAGACTCACACACACCCATTGAAGCGTCTGCTATTTTTGAGCAACTGAGATTCAGGCTGAAAATGAAACACGTAAAGCTTTCCCTAGAGAGGAGTAGAAGGAAAGATAGGAAGGAGAGGAGAAAGGAGAGGAATAGGAGAAAGGGAAAGGCAGAGGAAGAATGGGAGGGAATGTAAGAGTAGGAAAGAGGGGAGGAATGGGAAGAAGAGCGGAAGGGTAAAGGGGAGGAAGGGGAAGGAGAGAAGGGAAAGGAGAGGAGGAAGGAAGGAAGAAGAAAGAGAAGAAAGGGAGTAGGAAGGAGGGAGGGAAGCAAGGAGGGAAGGAAGGAGAGAGGGAGAGAAGAAAGGAGGGAAGGAGGGAGAGAAGAAAGGGAAGGAAGGAGAGAAGGAGAGAAGAAAGGAGGGAAGAAAGGAGGGAATGTAGGAGAGAAGGAAGGGGGAAGAAGGAGGAAAGAAAAGAGGGAAGGAAGGAAGGAGAGAAGGAGGGAAGGGGAAGGAGGGAGGGAAGGAAGGGGAGTAGGAGAGAAGAAACGAGGGAAGGAAAGAGGGAGGGAGGGAAGAAGTAGGACCGTTGTAAGATAAGATGGATCTATGGGATGTTAAAAAAGCAATCAAAAAAAAAAAAGCTTTCCCTAGAGCGACGCGGTGGCTCAGGGGCTAAGACGTTGAGCTTGTCGATCAGAAAGATTCGGCTGTTCGGCGGTTCGAATCCCTAGCGACGCATAATGGAGGGAGCTCCCGTGACTTGTCCCAGCTTCTGCCAACTTAGCAGTTCGAAAGCACGTGATAAATGCAAGTAGAAAAATAGGCACCACCTTTGGTGGGAAAGGAACAGCGTTCCGTGCGCCTTCGGTGTTGAGTCACGCCGGCCACATGACCACGGAGATGTCTTCGGACAGCGCTGGCTCTTCGGCTTTGAAACGGAGATGAGCACCGCCCCCTAGAGTCGGGAACGACTAGCACAGATGTGTGAGGAGAACCTTTTACCTTTAAAGCTCTCCCTTTTCACCTGTATGTGAGGCTGAAGTCTCTGGACAGCCCCTAACTTCTTCCTCCGCCCTTATCCTGCACGGGGCAGTGGGGGGGGGGGAGACCCTCAAACAGGTGGGTCTCTCTGTCCAACTGCCCACCTGGAGGGGGATCTGGACCCCCCCCCAAAAAAATACTCTGTCCTTCCCTGCCAAGGATGCCCTCTGCAGTTGAAGAGAGGGAGGGACTCAGGAGTGAAAGAGGGAGGGATATGGGGGGAATCACCCCCTTTTTCTTGAGAAGGAGAACCCCCCCCCAAGGAAGAGGGAAGGGGGGAGCAGCGACTGTGCAGCCCTTCCCACCGGCCGCCAACAGAGGGCAGTGCAGACTCGCGATTCCAATCCTGCGCTTAGAGAGCCGTCCTCCCCCCCCTTCATCCTCCCCACGCACCCCACCCACCCATTTCTATATCTTTTTTCTCCCCCTCCCCAGAAACGCCTGTTCCCCACCCCCACCCTTCTCCAGATGTGCGTATAACTCGCAATCCGATGGATTTTCCAAGAAGGGGGGGGGGTGGAATTGATGTCCGTGTGTGTGTATCCCCTTCCCCTTTTTGGAAAGGGGGGGGGGTTCCCGCAGCTGTTCTCCCCCTGCGCGCCCACCCCCAGGTCTTGGGATCGCCCCTCCCTCCCTCCCTATCCATCCATCCAAAGTCCAGATGTGGGTCGGGGGTCTTTGAGTCCTCGCAGCATCAGCGCCCTCTGGTCGTTCCACCCCCCCAGTCTTGTCTCCCCCCCCCACTGTGGGCGGAGCCGCGATGCAAATGAGGCTGGTCGGAGGCGCAGCGCGGGCGGGGGGCGCCCGGCATCCCGAAGCGCGGCAGCGGCTGCCAGGGCTCCGTCCCGTGCCGCTCCGTGGGGGCCCCTCGCCCAGCCGGCAGCCCGCCAGAGCCCAGAGCCGGGCTAGTTTTGCGGCTCCTTCTTCCCGGCTCCGGAGCCGGCCATGCAGATCTCCATCGCTTGCACCGAGCAGAACCTGCGGAGCCGCAGCAGCGATGACCGGCTGTGCGGGGGCGGCGGGCGGGCGGCCACGGCGGGCGGGGGTCCCGGCCAGGGGAACAACGGCGCTTTCCAAGCCCCGGGCAAGGGGACCCGGCTGGCGGGGGGAGTCCGGGCGTCCGGGCAAACCCTGCCCCACCAGCTCGCCTTCCTCCTGCGGGAGTCCACCGGGCGAGCCACCGGCATGAACTATCGGTAAGCGGGCTTCTGGAGGTGGGCGGAGGAAGGTTGTTGCGGAGGAATGGTGCCGGACTACAAAGCCCATCGCCCGCGCGAGACTCGACCAGCGGCAGGTGATGCTGAAGGTTGAAGTCTGTGCTTGTGGGGGGGAGGTTGATTAGAGCGGGCGGGGGAGGGTCGAGCAGTAATGCGCCTCTCCTCCCTAAGGGAACACCCCTCCCCAAGAGTGCCGGACTACAAAGCCCATTGGCCGCTCAGGACTCGACCAGCGGCCAGTGATGCTGAAGGTTGAAATCTGTGCTTGTGGAGGGAGAGGGTGTTCATTAGGGCGGGCGGGGGAGGGTCGAGCTGGGGAACACCCTTCCCCAAGGGTGCCGGACTACAAAGCCTATCAGCTGGGTAGAACTTGATCAGCAGCCGGTGATGCTGAAGGTTGAAATCTGTGCTTGCTAGAGAGAGAGGAGAGTTGATTAGGGTGGGCGGGGGAGGGTCGAGCTGGGGAACACCCTTCCCCCCCCCAAGGGATGCCAGACTACAAAGCCCATCAGCTACACAGGACTCAACCAGCAGCCAGTGATGCTGAAGGTTGAAGTCTGTTCTTGTGGGGCGGAGAGGTTTGATTAGGGTAGGCAGAGGGGCGGTCGAGCTGGAGAACACCTCTCCCCAAGGACTACAAAGCCCATTGGCCACGCAGGACTTGACCAGCGGCCGATCATGCTGAAGGTTGGAGTCTGTGTTTGTGGGAATCAGGGGGCTGATTACATCAGGCAGGTCGAGCTGTAATGAGCCCCCCCTCCCCAAGGGAACACCCCTCCCCAAGAGTGCCGGACTACAAAACCCATTGGCCATGCCCAGAGGTCATTGATGCTGAAGGTTGAAGTCTGTTCTTGGGGGCAGGGGGGAGTTTGATTAGAGCAGGCTGGGGAACATCCGTCTCCAAAGGGGCCGGACTACAAATCCCATCAGCCATGCAGGACTTGACCGGCAGCTGGTGATGCTGAAGTTTGGAGTCTGTGCCTGTGGGGGCGGGAGGGGGGTTGATTACATTGGGGTGGGGGGGGGCTCAAGCTGTAATGAGCCCCCGCACTACCCAAGGAAACACCCCTCCCCAAGGGTAGCGGACTACAAAGCCCATTGGCCGTGCAGGACTCGACCACCGGCCGGTGATGCTGAAGGTTGCACAGACTAAGATCCAGGGGAGGGAGAGAAGTGAGCGGGGAGGGATGGGACCGTGCGGACGAGTCCTCAAGGGGATGCAGGACTACATATCCCATTGGCCACTGAGTACCTGCCAAACTGAGCTTTTGCAGTCTCATTGGGGGGGGCCTTAAAGTGGGAAGAAGGGAGCCGTGTTGCTCCAGTCACGGGGGGGGGGATGCTGCCTGACTACAAACCCCATCAGCCACGCAATGAAAAGATTGCAGTGGAAGATTGTGGGGAGGGGGCGTCCCATCGTCTGCTGGGACGGAGGTTGGCGGCGATGGGTTTTCAAGGGGGGAGGGAGATGGAGACCAGTATGAGTAAAGGGGGGGGGGGCAGGCGGGTGCTGTGTTCCAGTCCGCCGAATTTCTGGGACACTTTAACAGCAGGGAAAGAGGGGGGGGTGTTGTGTGCCCCCTTGTCAGAGGGCGGGGGGGGGGAGACAGGGGGACGAGGAAGGAATGAAAGTGGTTTCTTATTTTTTGGACAATTTGGGGAGGGGGTCATGGAGTGACCGTCACAATTCTGGGGTTCGTACTTTCTAGAATAGGCATTAAAAAGGGGCCGACTCCCCCAAAATAGAAACCCACGTGAATCCTCCCAGATGCTGCCTAGCAAAGGAGCCCATACGGATATTTCAGAAGGGGAAAACATTCTCCAGGAGTCCCAAAGGGTCCTTGCAAACCCCCCCCAAAAAATAACCCCCCACATTCTTCCCAGCTTCCCCTCCAATTTTCCAAATCCCTCCCGCTTCATTTTTGCCATTTTAATTCAAGTTAGATGGAGGATGAATCTGAAAGTTAATTGACTCCTTTTAAGAAGGCATAGAGAAAAAAATCGGGGTTCTTGCAGATGGGGGGCGTGGGGGGGGGAAGAATGATGCAAGACTTTGGGGGTCCCCCTGTAAAAAGAAGGGGGCTGGAAGGGGTTGGGAAACCCCCCTTACATTTCCCCTAAGTGTTGTTTAACTTGGACAGCTGGTGGGGAAAAAAAACCACCACTTTTTCCCAATCAGGTATGAAATCCAGATGGACTAAGTTTCAGCCTGCCCTGTGAAAGAGGCAGCGAAGGGTGTGGGTGTGTTTGTGCGTCCTTGTGTGTCTGTGTGTGTTTGTGTTCGAAAAGGGTCCAAGTTTGCTTTCTGCTCCATTCCAAAGAAAAGACTTCCCTTCACAGAAATAATCTGCGTGCCCCAAAGAATATTTATAAGGAAGCTTTGCGGGCTGCAAAGCGGTGGCGAGATTGTGTCCTTGTGTGTGTGTGTGTGTGTGTGTGTGTGTGTGTGTGTGTGTATCTAAAAGAGTCCAGGTTTGCCTTCTGCTCCATTCCAAAGGAAAGATTTCCCTTCGCAGACAAAAACCTGCGTGCCCCAAAGAATATGAATATTCTTTGCGGGCTGCAAAGGTGTGGTGAGATTGTGTCCTTTTGTGTTGTGTGTGTGTGTTTGCGAGAGGTGCAAATGGGGTGAGGAAAAGGAGGATGGGCACCTCTAAAAGGATTAAGAGGCAGGTGGCATTATGCCAGGAGAACAGAGGATAACGCTTGGAGGTGGGTTCGAATCAGGCCCGGGGGGGGGGGGAATTTGGGGGCTGGCCAGCCACTGTTCCAGCTGGGAGATCCAACTCCCTCCTGCTCCCCCCTCCCCCAAATCAGATCCTTCTTGGGATCTGGCTCGCTTCCAAACCCCCTTCCCAATCCTAGCGGTACGTTGCTAATCCAGGCGGGCAGATTAAAATCCAGGGCGGACAAACTTTTGACGTAGGTCACCACGTTGGGCTCGGGGGGTGGAGTAGGGACGGGGGTGGGCAGGGCCCACGTCCAGCAGATGGGGCAGATGATGGTCGCTTCCCGGAACCTGCCAGCGAGATCCAAACCCAACCGAGAGCCTGAGACTCGCTCAACGTCCTGCAAACGTCTCGTCTCGTTTCTCTTAAAGACGGAAGAGAGCGGACGGTGGGGGGGGGAGAAATGGGATTTAATGTCGGGCCCACATTTAAATCCCCAGCCGTGATCTGTGGGCTGTTGTCCCCCCCTCCTTTTTCAGAGGATTAATATATGTTGGAAATAGCTGCCCACATGAAACTGGGGTGGTTCGTGGCCTGTTTTCCTCCCAGCAATTAGAAGCGGGGAGTGACTCGCTTCTCAAACCAGCATC
Source organism: Thamnophis elegans (assembly GCF_009769535.1). Classification (NCBI taxonomy): domain Eukaryota; kingdom Metazoa; phylum Chordata; class Lepidosauria; order Squamata; family Natricidae; genus Thamnophis; species Thamnophis elegans. Next base: position 143,211,601 of record NC_045558.1, read on the forward strand.
TATTTTTAACTTTGTTATTGCTCAAAAGGGTAACTCCCTAATCCGATGGGTGAGAGAGGGAGAGAGAGAGAGAGAGAGAGTCACCCTGGGCACTAAGCAGGGAGGAACACGGCCCAGAAGGAGCAGCCGCGGCTTTCCAGAGGGGGGCAGAAACTTGGGAAGAGCGGATTCCGTCGTTTGTGGTCACCGCGTATTCCTGGTTTGTCCATCCCCAAACTGATGGAAACACGGCTTGTTCACCAATGGAGGGTTTTTCTGGCCTGCATTTTCTCCTCTAAATGTGTTGGACTACAACTCCCAGCATGCTGGGCAGCGCCTGAACACTGTTGCATAGTGTATGGGAGCAGGGGGGACGGCACAATGTACTTCCAAGAAAGCGGACGTGAAACATAATTGTTGCGTTGGTGGAGAACACCTCGCACCGGAAAACAGGGACCTTGTATAGGTAGTCCTCGACTTATGACCGTTCATTTAGTGACCATTGAAAGCTATAACTGAAAAAAAGGGACAGGATCATTTTCACACTTATGACGGTTGTGGCTACCCCAAGGTCATGTGATCAAAATTCAGAGGCTTGGCCATTGACTCATATTTATAGATGTTGCAGCGTCCCGCGGTCACGCGATCCCCCTTTTGCGACCTTCTGACGAGCAATAGCCATTGGGGAAGCCAGATTCACTTAACGACTGTGTCACTAACGTAGCAACTGCAGTGATTCCCTTAAGAAATAAAAAGCCAAGGAAAAAATGGGACCGCATTCACTTAACAGATGACTCTCTTAGCAACAGAAATTTGGGGCTCAATCGTGGTCGTAAATTGAGAACTACCTGCAATGGCATGTGCAAAATATCTGGGGGGGGGGACAGGAAGAGCTGAGGACGAGGCAAGAAGCAGGTAAGAGGCAGCTGCGCCCACAGAAGGAATGAGGACATGGGAAGAAGCCATCTTGGAAGACACTCTCACTAGTGTCTTAGACTGTAAAGCGCGTGGGGGGGGGGGGGGAGATGCACTTCCAGCCTTGTAAGATTCGGCTGATGTAACCTTACGATAAAGTAGAATTTGTACATCCGGGTGTTTTTCCTATCCCTCCCAAGACTGACATCACTCCTGAAAGTATGTTTCCCCCCCCCCCTCTTACTTTTACAGCTGAAGAAACTTGGGAGGGTGCCTTCCCAAGTCTCTACTCTATTGCTATTCTTTTTTGCCACGTCCACCTTCCTTCTGAGGGCTCAGCTGCCTCTTCTCTCGCTTCATCGGCAGGTCTTCTTCCTGCCTCCCAAGGCCATTTCCACAGACCCCGACAGACCACCGTTGCCACTCCCCCAGGGCCCAAAGGCTTAACTGGAAGTTGCTCCCCCCCCACCCCAATTTCACCTTCCTGTTTTCCCTCCCCTTTTCAGGAACCTTGGGAAGTCTGGTCTGCGCGTCTCCTGTCTTGGCCTCGGTGAGTTTCCCTGAGTTGGGTGGGCTTCGGTAGTAGAGAATACTCCTGAAGGGTGGTAGGTTCCCTCAAGTTTGAGAAACTTTCTTGAGTGTGTTCGTTGCTTCCTCCTTCGTTGCTTCCTCCTTCGCCAATCGGATTCCTGGCCCGCCCCGGAGTCTGTAGCCAGATGGTTCAATGTTCAGGAGACTATAAGGTATACCAGGGGGTCTCCAACCGTGGCAACTTTAAGGCTTGTGGACTTCAATTTCCAGAATTCCCCAGCCAGCTGCCGAGGTCCCTTCCAATTCTCTTCGATCTCTTATTCTATTAATTAACCAGTGGAACAAAAAGGGGTGCGAGAAGGTGCACACACACACACCGCAGCCCATTTTTGGTCCCAGGGACTTGAGGGGGGTGACACATATGTGCTGTGGGAGGGCACATGCAGGGGGTGGGGGGTCACGTATGCATGCACAGAGCATTGCATTATGGGTGTGGCCGTGGGCGCGTTTTCATGCACGGGTACGCGATTTTGGCATACGAGCAGAAAACAGTTAGCCATCACTGTTATATAGGGTCACCTGCTTGAGCAGGGGGCTGGACTTGAGGACCTCCGAGGCCCCTTCCGACTGTTGTTAATCTTAGCAGGAGGAGCGAGCGACTCAATCGATCATCCTATTTCAAAAGCCTGTATTTCCCTCCTAGGTACTTGGGTGACGTTTGGATCCCAGATCTCCGATGAGGTGAGTCTCAAACTTCGCCCGCTTAATCCAGGGGTGGGTTCCGGCTTCTTCTACTGCCGGTTCACTCAGGGACACACTTCGGGCGCTTCACGTGCATATGCAGTAGTAAAAAAAATTGCTTCCGCACATGCAGAAGCAAAAAACAAGATGCCGCCACCGATATAACCAGTTCAGGGGCGTGGCCCGGCGAGATATTACCTACTCAGCCGTACCATACCGTACCGGTTCGGAACCCACCTCTGCCGCCTATTTGTTTCGGGATTGCGGAGGAAAGATGTAACGGCCAAAAGGACAGGAAGGAGATCTGGCCACCAAGGTAGTGGACAGAGGAGAGGGTCTCCAGACCCAGCCAAGAACATAACAGGAGAAAAAAAAACATCTCAGTGAAACTCTCGTTCCGATAACCATACAGCGCATTCAGTCCTGCAAGATTCCTTAACTACGACCATTAAAAACAAACCTGGTTTCTATAAATTGGGGTTTTTACTCTGGTCTACCTTGTTGGGATCTTGCAGCAGGGAGATTCCCAGAGGAATCTATTTTGATTTGACGGAATTAAGAAAAATTAAAGTTGTGTGGGCTACACACTCCAGATCCTCTCCTCGCCCTTCGCTGAATTTCTTCTGGTTTTCCTAAAATGGGGTGTCAGAACTGGACACGATATCAGACTGGATCAGTGTTTCTCAAAAGCTGGCAATGTTTAACATGGGTGGACTTCAACTCCCAGAATTCCCCAGCCAGCCGAATAGGGTAACTTTCTTAATAGACGGTAGGTATGCAGTAAGCGTAATATATCTTCACTTCAGCAAAGTGAGAAGAAAAAAGATGGCTGGGGAATTCTGGGAGTTGACGTCCATAGGTCTTAAATCAGGGATCTCCAACTTTGGCCACTAAGACTTGTGGACTTCAACTCCCAGAATTCCTCAACCAGCCATGTAGGGTAACTTTCTTAATAGACGGTGGGTATGCAGTAAGTGTAATATATCTTCACTTCAGCAAAGTGGGGAAAAAAGAGCTGGCTGGGGAATTCTGGGAGTTGAAGTCCACAGGTCTTAAATCAGGGGTCTCCAATCTTGGTCACTTTAAGCCTGGAGGATTTCAACTCCCAGAATTCCCCAGCCAGCTTTATAGGGTAACTTTCTTAATAGACAGTGGGTATGCAGGAAGCGTAATCTATCTTAACTTCAGCAAAGTGTGGCGGGGGGAAAGAGCTGGCTGGGGAATTCTGGGGAGTTGAAGTCCACCCATCTTAAAAGTTGCGGAGGTTGCTGACCTCCGTGTTGGCTGGGGAATTCTGGGAGTCGAAGTCCAAACATGTTAAAGTTCCGAGCTTTTCTTTTTAAAAAGAGATGTAGATTGACCTCAGCTTCCCCTCCAAGTCTCAAAATTGAAAAGACCCCCCCCTTCCTAGCACACGCGTGCGCGCGGACACACACACACACAAACACAGAGTTGTATTCCCCTGAAAGCCAAGATAGATAGAAAAGTTTCTAAGGGTTTCCCCCCCTCCTCCTTCTGATTAATTAACAGGCAGGAGTTGAGCGGTTGGTGGCACAAGAGTAGCTTTGTGTGTGTGGTGTGTGTGTGTGTAGAGTGAAGCCTCTCAGATTTAAAAAGCCCCCTTCCTCTTTCTCAAAACCTCCCTCCCCCTTTTCTTTTTCTGCTTCTAGGTGGCTGAAAACGTGCTCACCATCGCTTACGAAAACGGGGTCAACCTCTTTGACACGGCCGAAGTTTACGCTTCTGGCAAGTAGGTTGGGCTGTCGCCACCCTTGGCTTTTTTGGGGAGGGGGGGAGAAAATGAGGAGGGGACAGATGGACAGGATCCAGAGTGTTTGCAGACTGAGCTGCAGCTGCGTCACCTGGGCCGGGAAGAAATTCAACAGGCGTAGATTCTCTTTTAATTGGGAGATTGGGGGCAGTAAGGCTGTGCGGTTTGCCGTCCAGCACGTTCTGCCCAGAATCGAATAGGGGGTTGGACTAGAGGACCTCTGAGGTCCCTTCCAGCCCTGGGATTCTGCGTTCTGCATTCTCTCCTGATCCAGAGAGAAAAAGGAATATTTCTCCGTTGCAAAAGGAACTGAATTGTCTAGGCCAGGGATCAGCAAAAACTGCGGCTCCGGAGCCGCATGTGGCTCTTTTGTTTCTCTGCTGCGGCTCCCTGTCACCAATCAGCTCCACCATTGATAGGGCTTTCGGTTAGGACAGGTAGAGGAAAATGGACGCCGGACTATGATGGGGGAAGCGGACTTCCCGTCGGCTGCAGAATTGAACTGGGGGGGCTTCCGGTGAGGACATTTGTGGCTCTTAGAGTGTACCGTTGCCGAGGTCCCTTAGTTCTCGTTGGCATGGCCAAGGGGCACCTCAACCGCAGCCCCCCACCTGGACGCCACCCAGCCCTGAGCCCACCCCACTCTGTGCCTGTCCTGCCAAGCATCTCAATTGAATCATCAAAGTAAAAAAAGATAAAATCTTTGAACTCCCCCTGTGGCTGTTCTGTGCATTAGGGGAGATCTATCAAACAGCCCCACACGGCGTTTCACAGGCCTGTCCAGCTGTGCAGGCACTCTGCACGGATGGGGGGGGGGAATTCTATGCTCAGAAGCCCACTTATGCACCGTGCGCGGAGGGGGGACATTGGCTTTTTCCATGCTCAAAAACCTTCTTGCCCTCTGCAGGGAGAAAAAGGCGCTTTGTCCATGCTCAGAGACCCTCTTGGCCTCTTTGCGGGGAGAAAAAAGGCATTTTTCCTACGCTCAGGGCCCCCCTGGAGCATTTTGCAGAGAGAGAAAGGCGCTTTCCCCCATGCTCAGAAAACCTCATTGGCTGCTTTGGCAGGGAGAGGTTTTTTTTCCATGCTCAGAAACGGTCTGGCGGGTTTTTTTGCAGGGGGAAAGGGATGCTTTTCTTGCATGCTCAGGAGCCCTCTTCTCTTCTAACCGCTCTGTTCTAATCCAGATGCTTATCCCTGCTGGAGCCGTCCTTCCTTTCTATGAGACGGCCCCTCGGTGGTTTTTTTTTCCCCCTTCTCCTCGCCTGTCAGCTTCGCAAGCCAAGCATTGGCTGGGAGCGTTTCCCTCTCGAATGGAGCCAGTTTCGGAGTCGGTGACACGATTCTGTCATTCTGGATTTGGGGGATCGGTCCAAACGATGTTGTGTGTGTGTGTGTGTGTGTGTGTGAGAGAGAGAGAGAGAGAGAGAGAGAGAATAAAGAGAGAAAGAAAGAGGGAGGAGACAGAGAAAGAAAAAGAAAAAGAAAGAGGAAGAGAGGAGAGAAAAAAGAGAAAGAGATAGAGAAAAGACAAAAGAAAAAGAGAGAAAGAGAAAAAGAAAGGATAGAAAAAGAGAAAAGAGAGAGAAAGAAAAGAAAAGAGAAGAAAGAGATCAAGAAAGAGAGAGAAGAGAAAGAGAAAAAGAGAAAAGAGAAGTGAAAGAAAGAAGAGAAGAGAAAGAAAGAGAAAGAGAAAAGAGAGAGAAAGAAAGAAAGAGAGAAGAGAAAGAGAAAGAGAAAGAAGGGAAGAAAGAAAAGACAGAGAAATAGAAAGAAGAGGGAGAGAAAGAGAAAGAGAGAAAGAGAAAGAGAGGAAAGAGAAGAAAAAAGAGAAAAAGAGGAAGAGAAAAAAAGGGGAGAGAAAAGAAGAAAAAGAGGAAGAAAGATCAAGAAAGAGAGAGGGAGAAAGAGAGAAAGAGAAAAAAGAAAGAAGTGAAAGAAAAGAAGAGAAAGAAGAAGAGAGAGAAGAAGAGAACAAGAAAAAAGAAAGGGAAAGAAAGAAAGAAAGAAAAAGACAGGGAAAGAGAAAGAAGTGGGAGAGAATGAGTGAAAAAGAGAAAGAAAAAAGAAGAGAAGAAAGGGAGAAAAAGAAAGAGATAGAGAAGAAAATGAGCGAGAGAGAGAGAAAAGAGAAAGAAAATGAGAGAGAAACTGTGAAAGAAAGAGAAAAAGGAAGGAAGAGATCAAGAAAGAGAGAAAGAAAAAGAAAAAGAGAGAGGGAGAAAGAGAGAAAGAAAGAGAGAGAGAAAAAGAGGAAGAAAGAGAGAAAGAAAGAGAAACATTTTTTTTCCAAGGATGATGGAAAACTTAGAAGGGGTGAATTCAGGTGGAGCTGAACTGCGCACAATCACATCAGCAACAAGCAGACAGATGGGCCTTTGCACAAATCGCAGCCCACAGGGCACACACAAACATACACACACATACACACAACACAATTGTGCACTTGCACACACACAAACACACACACCAATGCACAAACGGGCCTCGCTCAACCGGAAGGCTTATTATGGGATTGGCATTTCAGCCCGCTTCGCAATTGCTGCAAAAAACATCGTGTTGTAAGAGGAGAGTTGTGTTCCTTTGCCGTGCTAAAACAACAACAACAACCAAAACACGAAGGCTTCCATCCCGGAATCAAATCGGTTGTCGGAAAAGGAGCTTCCACCCCAGTTCCTCCTGACTAAGACAAGAGTCGGAAGGCACCTCGGAGGTCATCTAGTCCAGGCCCCCTGCTTGGGCAGAAAGACAGTGGGGGGTCAATCGTGGGGGTGGGGGAAAGAGAGAGATTATGTAGGGCTTTCTTGGTTTGTGTGTGTGTTGTTGTTGTTGTGGTTGTTGTTTCTGGAAACAACACACAATTTCCCAACACAGTGGCTGAACAAGGAAGCAAGCATCTTGGGAGGTGGAAAGGACACCAAGCAATAGTCTTACAGCCGTGAAAAAACTCAAGAGGGGAAGGTGAAAAGGGGGAGGGGGACGTCAACGGTGGGGAGGGGCGGTAAAGGAGGGTGGAATGATATTTCCATGCCGAGGACTCTGTGTGTGTGTGTGTGTGTGTGTGTGTGTGTGTGTGTGTGTGTGTGTGTGTGTTACATCTGGGCTGCTGATCAGGCCGACTTCAGTGAAGGAGAAGTTGTGTAGCTGAAGGGGGAAAGGAGAGCGAGGGTCCTCGAGGGTCTCGGAGCTGGGCGTTTTTCTTGCAGACCCTGAATAGGAAGGAAGAGCAGAGCCCACTCCTTACTAGCATGGATGATGTACCTAGTTTGGTCATGAAACGTCTGCAAGGAAGCAGTCAAGGCTCAGAGAGCACCAAGGGACACCCCCCCCCCAGTCCGTTTCCTCCTCCTTTTCCTTATTTCCTTCCTCCTTTCCCCGCTTTCCAAGTGGGAAAATGTGGATCTTATTGTAGCCCCTCCGTCCCTCGGAAAGCCGTCAGCGATAAAGAGCTGCTGAAAGTCCCTGCCTTTGAATCGGGTTGATTCTTTTTCCTTCCTTCTTTCCTTCCTTCCCTCCTTTTCCTCCCCTCCCCTTCCCTCTCACCTCCCTTCCTTCCGTTTTCCTCTTCTCTCTCTCACTCCTTCTCATCATCCCCCCGTTTTATTCCTCCCTTCCTTCCCTCGTCTCCCTCCCTCCTTTCCCTCTCTCCCTCCCTCATCATCCATTTCCTCCCTTCCTTCTTTCCCTCCCCTCTTGTCTTCTCCCCCTCCCTTCCTTTCCTCCCTTCTCCCCTCACTCCCCCTCCTTTTTCCCTCTCTCCTTCCTCATTACAGATCCCTTTTTTTCTTTCCTTCTTTCTTCCTTCTTTCTTTCCTTCTTCCTTCCTTCCTTCTTCCTTCCTCCTTCTCTCCCTCCCTCCTCATGATCATGCCCTGTTTTATTCCTTCCTTCCTTCCTCTCCCTCCCTCCCTTCTTTCCTTTGCCTCCTCTTCCTCCCTCAATCATCCCGTTTCCTCCCTCCCCTTCCTTATTTTCTTACTTCTTCCTCCTCCCTCCCTCTTCTCCCCTCCCTCCCTTCCTTTCCTCCCTTCCCCCCTCACTCTCCCCCTCCTTTTGCTCTCTCTCCCTTCCTCATTATCATCCCATTTTTTCCTTCTTCCCTCTCACGTCTTCTCATGATCCCTGTTTATTTCTTCCTATCCTCTCCCTCCCTCCTTTTCCTTTTTCCCCCCTCTCCCTGCCTCATCATTCTTTTTCTCCCTTCCACCCTCCCTCCTTTCTTTCCTCCTCCTCTTTATAATTGCTTACTTCTTTCTTTCCTCTTTTCTATATCCTTCCTTCTACCTTTTCTCTCTTCCAGAGCAGAGAAACTTTGGGGAATATCTTGAAGAGCAAAGGATGGAGGTAGGCACACACCCCCACACCGCCTCGGTCCCTGCTGGCAGATGGTACCCATGATGCCCCCCCCCAAATAACCAGATTGACAGTTGGGTCCCTTCCTGGAAGGGCAGAGGCTGAGAGTGGGTGGGGCTTTGAGGTCACTGAAGGGGCGGAGTCTCAGCATCTGGATCCGTGGCTAATTTAGGAGGATTCCTCTTCATTCTTCCTATCTTCACTGAAACCTTTTGAAAAATTGCAATACAGCTTGTCCTCAACTTGCGACCACAGTGGAGCCCGATGCTTATCTGCTAAGGGAGATTGGACGTTAAGAGGCTCCATTTCACGACCTTCCTTTTCCACCGCTCTTAAGCAAATCCCTGCTGTTGTTAAGCGTGTCACATGGTCGTTAAGTGAATCCAGATCCCCCCTGGACTTGGCTTGGTGGAAACGGATCACCTGGGGGACCTTGCCACCGTCATAATATGAGTCCGTCGCCAAGTGTCTTTGAGTTTCCACTCATGGGCATTTGACCTCGTATGCGTGTGTTGTGTGCGTGGGGGGGGGGGGAAACAGTCCTATGTCCCTTTTCTCAGGGACGTAACTTCGCAGTCGCTAAATGAAACGTCATAAGTCGAGGACTGCCTGCATTTCTGGTTGTGGGGGTTTCTGCCTGATGATTTTTCCTCTTTTGACTTATTTTTTTTGCTTTCCTTTCGCAGGCGTTCCAGCTACGTGGTCACCACCAAAATCTACTGGGGAGGCCAGTAAGTGGGCCGAGGAGGAAACTGGGAGGAAATGGGGGCTCCATTGTGCAGTGGGAAGCAGGGAGGGACCCTACACATACCCCACCCCAGTCTCCCCAAATGGCTCCTCTGCAGGAAAATCAGATTTTTCCCCCTTCTTCAGTCTCGCCTTTTCCAAAGTGGCTTCCGATGGCATTGGACTACAAGGACCATCCTCCCCGGCCAGTGTGACACTGGTGTGTTGGGGGGAGAGAAATGCCTGGCTGTGGTTTTTTTATTGTGATGCTGTGGAAAAACAGACCTGACACCCCCCTCCCACAGGACTTTTTCTGGGTGCCCCCCCCCAAAAAATCTACTGCCCTTTGGGGAATGGGGGGTGGTGGGAGGGGCAGCTGGGCCTGGAGGTGACCTTAAACCTCTTTTTTCCCCTTTTCTTTTCTTCAAAGGGCGGAGACCGAAAGGGGCTTGTCGCGGAAACACATCATTGAGGTGAGAAGGGGTGGAGGGGCAGGGGAGTGGGGAAAAGGGGGGGAGGGGGCTGGAGGTTGAGGCCTGGATGGGAGCTGAGGTCTCAAGGGAGGGGAGAGGGGGGGACAATTCATGGAAAGGGGGATCAGCTTAAGTATGAGAGGGAGGAGAGAGGTGAGGGAAATAGATAGAGGAAGAGAGAAGTGAAATAGAAGGGAGAGGAAGGAGGGAAGGAAAAAAAGATGAGAGGGAGAGAAGGAAAGGAAGGAAGGAAAAGAGAGAAGGAGGGAGGGGAAGGGAGGAGGAAGGGAGGTAAGAAGGAAGGAAAAAGATGAGCGGGAGGGAGAGGAAGGAAGGAAAAGAAGAGGGAGAGGAAGGAAGGAAAAAAGATGAGAGGGAGAGGAAGGAAAGGAAAGGAAGGAAAAAGAAGAGAATGAGGGAGAGGAAGGGAGGGAGGAAGGAAGGAAGGAAGAAAGGAAGGAAGGAAAAATATGAGCAGGCTGAGAGGAAACAAGAAAGGAAGGAAAAAGAAGAGGGAGGGGAGAGGGAGGGAAAGGAGGGAAGGAAGGGAATGGAGGAAGGGAAAAAGATGAGAGGGAGAGGAAGATAGGAAGGAAGGAAAAAGATGAGAGGGAAGGAGAGGGAGGAAGGAAGGAGAAAAATAGATATGGAGGGAGAGAAATAGAAGGACGAAAGGTGAAAAATATATAAGAGGAAGGGAGGGAGGGAGAAGAGAAATAGAAGGGAATGGAAGGAAGGAAGGAGAAAAATAGATATGGAGGGAGAGAGAATAGAAGGAAGAAAGGTGAAAAATATATGAGAGGAAGGGAGGAAGGTAGAAGAGAAATAGAAGGGAGAGGAAGGAGTGGAGGAAAGAAAGGAGAAAAATAGATAAGAGAAAGGGGAGGGAAAGAGAAATAGAAGGGAGAGGAAGGAAGGGAGGGTGAGTGGATGGATGGAAGGAGGATTAAGTACGGAGGAAGGGTGGATGGAAGGGATGGATGAGCAGATGAAATGATGGAGGGATGGAAGTGATGAAGGATGAGTGAAGGATGGATTAAGGGACAGAAGGATGGAGGGATGGGTAGGTAGAAGAGCGAATGGATAGATGGAAGGATGGACTATGAGCTCCTCAATGGTGACCCCCTCCCCAGCTCCATCATCCCCAGCCCTCCCACTTGGCAATTCTAATCCAAATGTCTCCCCCCCCATTTCCCAGGGCTCAAAGGCTCCCTGCAGAGACTCCAGCTGGGCTACGTGGACATCGTCTTCGCGAACCGCATGGATGGTAACAGCCCCATGGAAGGTGGGTTGCCTTGATTCCTCTCTTCTCATCTTCTCCCCACCGCCCTCTATCTTTAGGGGTCAGGATTAAGGGACCCCCCGTTTCCCAGCCTTCCCATTTTGAGGAAGAGCTGCCTCCCGTGTCTACCTGGAAGAAAATACCTTTTGACCACTTGCCAGAATAATCTCGCCATGATTATTAAAAAAAAAAAACATTTAACGATTGTCTCTCTACGACAGGAGTCTCCAACTTGGCAACTTTTAAGACTTTTGGACTTCAACTCCCAGAATTCCCCAGCCAGCTCTTTTTTCCCCCTCACTTTGCTGAAGTCAAGATATATTATGTTTACTGCATACCCACCGTCTATTAAGAAGTTACCCTATGCTAAGGTGACCGGACCGTCCCGCTTTTGGCGGGACAGTCACGGTTTTTCAAAATTTGTCCCGTGTCCCGCGGCATGTTCAAAAAGTCCCGATTTTCCAAAAGAAAGAAAGACACCGAATCATCAATTTTAAAAAGGACGCCGTTAAAAAAAAGTTTTTATTTCTCTGAAGTGTCGTTCTCGATGTGGCCTTTAGAGGGCATTGGTTTCCCTCCCTCCGCTCGGCTTGCTCGCAAGGCTCCCTCCCCTCCTGCGCGTGTGCGCACTGACGCGCGGCGTTTTTGCGACAGCCGTCCGGCGGCCTTGGGCAGGGGGGGCTTTCTAGCGTGGCAGCGTGGCGAGGAGGAGGCTCGGTCGTTGGAAGCTCCTCAAAAGCACGGCGGAGGAGGAGGTGGCGGCAGGGGTAACGCTTCATGGTTTAACAGCCCTCTTTTTTTTACAGCTCAGGTGCTCCAAGCCCACCCACCCCCGGTCAATGGTGTCCCACTTTACCCATCTTAAAATCTGGTCACTTTACCCTATGCGGCTGGCTGGGGAATTCTGGGAGTCAGAGGTCTCAATCGTGGCAACTTTAAGACTGGTAGACTGAAACTCCCAGAATTCCCCAGCCAGCTGCATAGGATAACTTTCTTCATAGATGGTGGGTATGCAGTAAGCATAATATATCTTGACTTCAGAAAAGTGAAAAAAAGAATAAGAGCTGGCTGGGGAATTCTGAGAGGTGAAATCCAAAAGTCTTAATCAGGGGTCTCCAAACTTGGCCACTTTAAGACTCGGTGGACTTCAACTCCCAGAATTCCCCAGCCAGCTGCATAGGATAACTTTCTTAATAGATGGTGGATATGCAGTAAGTGTAATATATCTTCACTTCAGCAAAGTGGGGAAAAAAGAGCTGGCTGGGGAATTCTGGGAGTTGAAGTCCACAGGTCTTAAATCAGGGTATCCAACTTTGGCCACTAGACTTGTGGACTTCAACTCCCAGAATTCCCCAGCTAGGGTAACTTTCTTAATAGACGGTGGGTATGCAGGAAGCGTAATATATCTTGGCAAAGTAGAAGAAAGAGCTGGCTGGGGAATTCTGGGAGTTGAAGTCCACAAATCTTCAAGTTGCCAAGTTTGAGACCTCTGCTCTAGGAAAACAACACAACCGACAACACACAGAGGCGCATACAAACACACACACACACACACACACACACACACACAACCGTGTTCCTCCGTCAATATAAACACTTTGGATCTTCGGCAGAGGCAGAGTTTTAAACAAATATTCCAGAGACAATATTTTGCAGTAGTAAAAAAAAAAACACAGTCAAGATGTGGCAACAGTGGCAGCCATCTTGACTTTTCTTGACCACATCTTGTACATCTGTCTCCTCCGATGCTGCTTTCTTTCAAGGGAATAACATGCAGAAAAAAGATAAGAAATAGGAAAGGCAAGGGCTTCGTGGCAAAGGAAGAAAGAAGAAAGGGAAAGGGGGCTAGATCTGCGACTTATGACAGGTCCTCGCACTTAACGACCATCCCCAGGGTCACGTTATCAAAATTGGGAGGCTGGTATCTAACGATAGGTCCCGGCATCCCCATTTATACCTCCTGGGCCGGAAGCCAGATGTGCTTAACAAAAAACGTACGGTTGCTTAACGACTGCCCCGACACGCTTAAACAACCGTCGGGAATGGTCGTAAAATCAGACATGACTCCCTTAATGTGCAGAGGACGTTTTTCCCTAGTGAAGGCAACGGCTTCTGTTCCCCTGCTTTTATCTAGGGTGGGGGGTGCAGGGGAAGGGGTGAGCTGCCCCAGGGGCCTGTATGACACCCCAGACCCAAATTCTGTGCCCAGCCAACCAGGCTTGGCTTTGAAAACTCCAGCCCGTCTCACTGGTTTTCCTCCTTCCTCCAGAGGGCGACCTGAATTTCCGAGTGTTCTTGCTGGAAGGTATTATAGATCCCCCTCCCTGTGAGCCCCCTCCCAATTTCCTGCTTCTCTCTTGTCTCTCGCACACCCGGACCTCTCAAGCCTTTAGAAAGGGGAGGGGCACCAACAAAAAACCACCTACAATGTTAGGTGTATAGATCAGTCTTTCTCGGCCTCTGTCCCTTTAAGACGGGTGGACTTCAGCCCCAGAATTCATAGCCAGCTGGAGAATTCTGGGAGTTTGAAGTCCACCCGTCTTAAAGGGACAGAGGCTGGCGGAATACAAGTCTGCAGGGGCTTTTAAATCTGCATTTTCCCCCAGAGCGAATGACATTTTCGGGGTGGGGGGGAATTGTGTGAGGCTAATTGTCCTCGTCACGCTTCCAGTGAGGAGACCCCAGGTTTTAGGGGGGGCTAGTTAGATGGGGGTCTTTTGGGGTTGCCTCTCAATGTGGATTTCCCACCACTTTTAGTCGAAAGGGGTTTAAATTCAATGGGTCAGATTTAATGTGTTAGATTTCCATCCCAGCCAGCTATTTTGAAAAGTGCCCGATTTCTATTTTTTTATTTACTTGTCTGCTGTCTGAATTCATGCTGAATCTAAGGTAACTGGAATAGAGCAGAGCAGAGTAGAGTAAAATAGACTAGAATAGAAAATATGGATGGAATGGAATGGAATAATAGAATAGAATAGAATAAAATAGAATAGAAAATATGGAATGGAATAATTGGAATGGAATGGAATGGAATAGAATAGAATAGAAAATATCGAATGGAATGGAATAAATAGAATAGAATAGAAAATATTGAATGGAATAGAATAAAATAGAATAGAAAATAGGAAATGGAATGGAATAGAATAGAATAGAATAGAAAATATGGAATGGAATGGAGTAGAGTACAATAGAATAGAATAGAAAATAGAATAGGATTCAGAATAAAATAGAGAATAGAATAGAGAATAGAAATTAGAATAGAATAGAATAGAGAGGAATGGAGTATAGAACAGAATAGACTATAGAATAGAATAGAATATAGAGAATAGAAATTAGAATAGAATAGAATAAAATAGGATAGAATAGAATAGAGTTGGAAGGGACCTTGGAGGTCTTCTAGTCCAACCCCGTAAACCATTTCAGACAAATGGTTGTCCAATCGCTTCTGAAAAACTTCTAGTATTGAGGAAAGACCGTCGTACTATAATTAGGGCTTTAGGGTGCATTCAAAAAAATCAAAATGGGAGACATGAGTGAGGCCAAACCTATTCCTGTTTCACCAGCTTCGCTGTTACGTAAGTCGAGGACTACCTGCGGTAGAATCTGGCTTGAGAGGTCTCTCCTGCCTTTTCCTCTTGTCTTGAACCCAGAACTCCTCTTGGCTGCCCATAATAGCCTCCTAACACTAACCAGCCCTACTCTCTAACCCAGGGGTTGGCAACCCGCGGCTCTGGAGCCGCATGTGGCTCTTTTATCCCTCTGCTGCGGCTCCCTGTCGCCGGTCGGCTCCACAATTGATAGGGCTTTCGGTTAGGACAGGTAGAGGAAAAAGGATGCCGTGCTAGGAGGAGACTCTATGGTGGGGGAACCGGACTTCCTGTCGGCTCCAGAATTGAACTTCCGGTCGGCTTCCGGTTAGGACATTTGCGGCTCTTTTGAGTGTTTAAGGTTGCTGACCCCTGCTCTAACCCCTTAATTCACTGTTTCTCAATCTTGGCCCCTTTTAGACAGGTGGACTTCAACTCCCAGAATTCCCCAGCCTGCTTACAACACTGGTTATGGGAGGGTTTGCTCCTGCCTTTTTGCTTGCCTACAATAGCCTCCTAACTCTAACCAGCCCTAGTCTCTAACCCCTTAATTCACTTAATTCACCCATCTTGTCCCCTTTAAGACGAGTGGACTTCAACTCCCAACATGGCTGGCTGGGGAATTCTGGGAGTTGAGTCCACCCGTCTTAAAGGGACCAGGGCAGAGAAAGCGTGTTTTCCCAAGGAGGAAAAACCCGACTGACTTAGTGGGGCTTACTTCCACCTTACTCCTCTAGGTTTTATTCTCGCCGTACTTTTGCGTAGGAAGCAGACGTGTGTATGGTGTAGTTGCAAGCTTTGTGTCCCTCCCCACCCCATCCGAAATTGTGTGTGGCTTGTGCTGCCAACGACAACAAGAGATACCTCCGGTTTAGCTGCTGCCTATCGTTTTCCGCCACTATTTCAATAACCTGATTGCAAAAACGTTATTTCCCCGAAAATAAGACCTCCCTGAAAATCTTATTTTCTTATGTCTTATTTCGGGGGAAACACGGTACCTTCTTGTGAAATAAATACAGTTACTCCTCCGCTTACAACAATTCTCTTAGTGACCATTCCAAGTTACGACGGCCCTGAAAAATATGTACTTACGAGCCTTTTTTTTTTCACCGTTACTTACGACCTTGCCAAGCATCTGCATAATGCAATCAAATTCTGGCCTCCAATTCATATTTATGACAGTTTGCAGTGTCCTGCGATCCTCTTTTGCGACCTTCCGATGAGCCGACGTCAATAGGGAAGCCAAATTCGCTTAACGACCGGGGGGACTCGCTTGGGATTCGCTTGACAGGAGCGGATAGCACTGTTGCCAAATTCACTTAAGAAATGCTTAGCGACAGTAATTTGGGTTTCCATGTGGTTGTAAGTGGAGGACTGCCGGTAATAAATGAAAAACCAGTAAAAAAAAATATAACCCTGTTGTATTTTAGGGTTAAAATCAAGCGGTGATTAAAGATGGAAGAGTTTAAAAGAATTGGCAGCTGGGCAAACCTTTTAATCTCAGGTTTTTTTTTAAAAAAATAATGGACTCACCCACATTTTGCCCTGTTCTTTGCGAAGATTTCTTTGAAATGTATTTCACACTTCCTTCACCACTTTCTCGATTTTCCTGAAGGAAAAAATGATTAAAAAGAGGTGGTGATGATTATTCCTTATGGAAAGTGATTGAGAAAGAACCCTCTGGCCCATTTTTCAGTGAGGGGGGTGCTAAACTGAAAATCAAAAGTGGCAATGGATGTATGCATTATTTGCATTAAACTCAGGTGTGTTCGGGTGTGTTCGGACCGGTGCACAGAACTGGTAATGGAAATTGTGGTTGGGCCCATGGGCCCACCCCACCCCGGCTGCCCCAGCTCTGTGACATCTATTGAGCACATTTTCAAGGCAAAGCGCATGCTGCGGAAGGCAACCACATGTGTGGTGCGAGGAGGCGGAGTCTTTTGTTTACACGACCTGTGGAATTCCTTTCATTCACAGTCAGCAAGGCTTAGCAAATAGTCTTTCAGAGGAATGTTTATCCACACGAACCTTATCTCGCTTGGCGAGCTGCCAGAGAGCTAGTTTCCAAATGCTGGGCAAGGCCTAATTTGGCGCAGAGTCTCGTATAGTCACAATATAACTTTCCACTCTTGAACCAACCGAAGGAACGGATTGTTTCCTGCAAAAGCCCCCCCCCCCGTTTCCTGTGGGAGGGGCCAATCACCTCCATGTGTGTTTTTACTCCCAAATCAACCCTGCTTTCTCAGTTCTTGTCTTCTGCAGCTCTTGCGCGCACTGGGAAGAGGCTCCAGCTGTTCCTCTGCCTCGCTGCTGTCTAGCTCCCTCTCTGCCTCTGACGCAGAGCCCTCGTCTCAGCTTTCCTCAGCCCCAGGACTGGCCCATGTTCCTCCTCCAACCTCCTCACTGTCCGGCTCTGCTCCTGCCGGCGGGCCACAACTTGTTTTTCTGAATACGAAAACTCCTCATCTTTGAAACGCGAGGAAGAAACAGAGGGAGAAGGTACTTCAGTGCTGATCTCTCTTATATTTTCATTTTTTCCCTCCAGAGATTGTCCGAGCCATGACGTACGTGATCAATCAAGGCATGGCCATGTACTGGGGGACTTCTCGCTGGAGCGCCATGGGATTATGGTAATTCTGACTTTTTGGGGGGGAGGGGGAACGGTAGAGAAGTTGGTTCCTCTCTTTTCCCCCCACCCCTAATCTCTTCTCCCCCCCCCTTTCTTCTCTGCAATGTAGGAAGCCTACTCGGTGGCCCGGCAATTCAACCTCATCCCTCCTGTGTGCGAACAGGCGGAATATCATATGTTCCAGAGAGAAAAGGTGGAGACCCAGCTTCCAGGAGTTGTATCACAAGATAGGTATGAAGGAAGAAGGAAAAAGGGCTTGGGGTGGAGGAGGGGGTCTCAGGAAGGGACCTATTTTCCCCTCCTGCATGATAACGTTCTTCCTTGTCCTCCTCTCCATCTATTCATTGCAACCCTGCTTTGACCTAGATTAGTGGCTTTCTAACTTGGCCACTTAAGACTTGTGGACTTCAACTCCCAGAATTCCCCAGCCAGACATGTAGGGTAACTTTCTTAATAGATGGTGGGTATGCAGTAAGCGTAATATACCTTGATTTCAGCCAGGGGGCGGGGGAAGAGCTGTCTGGGGACTTCTGGAAGTCCACAAGTCTTAAACATGAGGTCTCCAAACTTGGCCACTTTAAGACCTGTGGACTTCAACTCCCAGAATTCCCCAGCCAGTCATGTAGGGTAACTTTCTTAATAAATGGTGGGTATGCAGTAATATATCTTGACTTCATTCAGCAAAGTGAAACAAAGAGCTGGCTGGGGAATTCTGGGAGTTGAAGTACACCAGTCGTAAAACAAGGGTCTCCAACCTTGGTCACTTAGACTTGTGGACTTCAACTCCCAGAATTCCCCAGCCGTCACATAGGGTAACCTTCTTAATAGACGTGGGTATGCAGTAAATGTAATATAGCTTGACTTCATTCAGCAAAATAAAAAAAAAAGAGCTGGCTGTGGAATTCTGGGAATTTGAAGCCCACCCATCTTAAAAGTTGCTGAGGTTACTAACCTCCATGTTGATTGGGAATTCTGGGAGTTGAAGTCCGCCCACCTTACAGTTGTCAGAGTTGGGAAACGCTGACCTAGAAATGAACACATAAGGAGTTAAGTTGTGTTTTTATGGGTTTTTCCCTACCTAAAAGACAAACCATGATTCCTAAACACAGCACATTGCAGAAGTGAAGGTGGCTTATATTTGCACAAGGTTAAGGGGCTAAGCACCCAATCAGCTGATGCTTGAAGAATCTGAAGGTCCTTTGCTTTAAGGTCAAAGTAAGCTTGAGGGAAGCTGTGGTGATACCTGAAAATTCAGTGAGAGGAGAAGAGGAACTGTTGTCCGTCCTGACCCCCACCTGCTCCATTTACCTTCTTCAGGTGTAGGAGCCATACTTGGTCCTCCCGCTGGCGTGTGGACTCATCACGGGAAAATATGAAGAATGTGTGCCGGAGAAACTGCCGGGCAGCCATGAAAGGTAGGATCCCAACTGTTCTTGACCGCCGAAATGCAGCACAATCTCAAATTGAATTATTGCCGCTGTCAAAACATGCGTGACCCGACAAAAGCGCGCACGACAAAAGTACGGTGACAAAACCGTGTCGCTAAAACCGCGACGTCATCAATGCGCTGACAACAGTGCACCGACAACAGCATGTCGACAGAAGGGCGATTTAAGGGCAATTTAAGTTAAGGTAAGCGCGTCGACAGAAGGGCGATTTAAGGGTGATTTAAGTAAGGTAAGGGTTAGGTTTAGGTTTAGGGTTAGCGTTACGTTTAGGGTTAGGTTTAGGGTTAGGTTTAGCGTTACGTTTAGGGTTAGGGTTAGGTTTAGTTCACAGCGCGCTTCTGTTGCCGCGCTGTTGTCAGCGCGATTCAGCGCTCATTCGTCGGCGCGGTTTAGAACTCGCGGTTTCGTCACCGTGGTTTAGTCGGGCGCGGTTTTGTCAGTCAGCCTTTGTCAGTGAACCCAAAACGTGTAATATTAAATATACATTCCCCTTTTTTCGGGTAGGCCTAAGAAAAATAATTAATTAAGGATGATGCCTAAGAAAAATAATTCTTATAATGTTTTCATCCAGATATATTTTTGCTTTTGGACATGTCCGCCACATGTGGTTGTATGTTCCCCGAAATTGGTTACCGTATTTTTGGGAGTATAAAATGCACTTTTCCCCTCAAAAAAGAGGCTGAAAATCTGGGTGCGCCTTATACACTGAATACAGCATTTTTCGCCTGCTGAAACCCCGCCCCCTTCACTAAAATGGCCATGCATAGCCTTTAGGAGGCTTCCAGAGTTGCTTCTGGGGGCTGGGGAGGGCAAAAATGAGCAAAGAATGGGCCATTTTTTGTTCAGTTTGCTCCCCCCAGCCTCAGGAGCACTCTATAAGCCTCCTAAAGGTTGTGCATGCCCTTTTTTTTGACAAAAAAACGGGCCCGTTTTAGCGAAAAACTGGCCGTGTTTTGCAATATTTTTGCCCCCGTCCCCGCCCCAGGAGCACTCTACAAGCCTCCTAAAGGCTACGCATGCCCTTTTTTTGAAAGAAAAAAAAACAACAGGCCCGTTTCTTGGGAGGTCTGCAGAGTGCAAAAACGTTTATTTTTTAATTTGCCTCTTCAAAAGCTTGGGTGCGTCTTATACTCCGAAAAATACAGCACATTTAACGGATGTGTTTTTAAACATTTTGGCTAGCCTTGCCGGTGGTAAGTGCCGCCTTGTGAAAACCCCTCTTAAGCTCTCCTTCCCCCTACCCCAAGTTCTGTCTTCGGCCGAGCCTTCAGCATAGCTCCAGGTCTCACAACTTATTTATTAATGTCGAAGGTCCCTGAAGGGAGGCTGGGAGCGCTTTGCTCCGAACAGATGCTCGGCGGGCTAAGCGAGGTTCATGGCTTGCTGGTCCATGAGGACCTTCGGTGACGGTCTTGGCCCTCTCCTCCTCTTTCAGGGCTACCAGTGGCTGAAGGAGAAGCTGCAGAGCGAAGATGGGAAGAAGCAGCAAAGCAAGGTGAAAGCATTGCAACCCATCGCTGAACGCCTGGGCTGTACCGTGGCGCAGCTGGCTATTGGTGAGGACGCTGGAGGGTGTGTGTGTGTGTGTGTGTGTGCATGTCTTTTTGTAACGGCACCCTAAGGCAGGCATCGTCCCTCCCTATCAGGGGATTCAGGCAAGGCCTTCTGTGTGAGGCTCCCACGTAAGAGGAATGTGGCCCAGACCTAGTTTTTTCAGGGTAACCCCTCCAGCAGCCAAATCAGAGGAGGCAGCGTGGGAGTCAGGGTCAGCATCCAAAGGGGAAGAGGGAATGGAGCTGGCAGAGAGATGGAGAGACAGAGGCGGAGCCTGGGCTGTCCGTCAGTCTTCAGATGGAGAGTCAACAGCTCCTAACCCTAACCCTAACCCCTAAACCCAAACCCTAACCCTAGAGGTGGCTGATGAGGAAGAGGAGGAACAGCTGGGTCCAGTGCCTGACGCGTGGATGAGCAGAAGACAGAGGAGAGGAGAACAGTGGAAATCTATGGGCCGGTCCCTTGGGACGGAAGAGCCACTGCTGCTAGCGAAGCCCTCCCCAGCTGGGGATAAAGGCAGGGGCAGGGAGAGAAATAGATGAGGCAGACTCATCTTCCAGCCTGAGAGACTTGTTAGCCTGTGGTGAGAAAGAAACTTTTTGCCGGCATTCCTACTAAGAGAATCTTTTGAGTTCCCTTCCGAGGGTTTGTCGTATTCGGGGAGCTGGCTCAGAACACGGATTACCTTCCGCGGCCATTTTGATCATTGTGTTTCTCAACGGTTGGGCGGGGATTCTTTGCACGGAGTTTCAGTTGCTCCGACATCGGAGGTTTTTCAGAAGAGACGGGACAGCCATTTGTCTGAAATGGTAGAGGGTCTCCTGCTTGGGCAGGGGGTTGGACTAGAGGACCTCCAAGGTCCCTCCCAAGGGCTATTTGGAGAAGGAGAATCTCCTGCTTGGGCAGGGGGTTGGACTAGAGGACCTCCAAGGTCCCTCCCAAGGGCTATTTGGAGAAGGAGAATCTCCTGCTTGGGCAGGGGGTTGGACTAGAGGACCTCCAAGGTCCCTCCCAAGGGCTATTTGGAGAAGGAGAATCTCCTGCTTGAGCAGGGGGTTGGACTAGAGGACCTCCAAGGTCCCTCCCAAGGGCTATTTGGAGAAGGAGAAGGAGAGTCTCCTGCTTGGGCAGGGGGTTGGACTAGAGGACCTCCAAGGTCCCTCCCAAGGGCTATTTGGAGAAGGAGAAGGAGGGTCTCCTGCTTGGGCAAGGGGTTGGACTAGAGGACCTCCAAGGTCCCTTCCACCAAACCAGAGAAGTGGAAAACAGGTCAGAATGGTGATTCCAAAGAGCATCCGAGATGAGGTGTGAACAGATATGATTATATCAGAAACGTATATTTCCCTCCGGCTTCTGATGCTTTGGCTGTGACCCTCTTGCGTTGAGAAATCAGGGCAGCCCCTGGAGCAGATTCACAGCAAGCGGGGAGGGGGGGGACCTGCAGAAAGCTGTCCCTGAACGCACCAGAGATGAGAGGCAATGATCACACTCCCACCCACGCGCAAGCACCAATTTTAGAAAGGTGGGGAGAAGAGGCTAAACCTGTTCCTTTCTGACCTATTTCGGGGTGGGGTGGGGTGGGAATCCTATCTTCCCAACAGCCTGGTGTCTTCGCTCAGAAGGGGTCAGTTCCGTGCTCCTGGGGGTCTCTAGTGCCGAGCAGCTCATCGAGAACCTGGGATCCATTCAGGTGAGGAGGAGGAGGAGGAGGAGGAGGAGGAGGAGGAGGAGGAGGAGGAGGAGGAGGAGGAGGAGAGGTCCTTGGTGCTCTCTGAGCTTGGTAGTATTTTGCAGACGTTTTGTGACCCAGCTAGGTAACACTATCAATGCTAGGAGGGAGTGGTATGTGTGAAAAGGAGGAGGAGGAGGAGGGGGGGGGGCTGTGAGGTCCTTGGTGCTCTCAGCTGAGTTTTCTTGCAGACATTTCATGACCCAACTAAGTAACATCATCAGTGCTAGAAGGGAGCAGGGTTTGCAGACAGGAGGAGGAAGAGGAAGAAGGGGGAGGAAGAAGACGAGGAGGAAGGGGGGGGAGGAGGAGGAGTGAGGTCCTTGGTGCTCCCTGAGCTTGGTAGTTTTTTTGAGACATTTTATGACCCACCTAGGTAACACTATCAGTGCTAGAAGGGAGTGGGGTTTATGAGAAAGAGGAGGGGGAGGAGGACTGTGAGGTTCTTGGTGCTCTCTGAGCTGAGCTTTTTTGTGACCCCGCTAGGTAACACTATCAGTGGAGGGAGTGGGGTTTGTGGAGATGGGAAGGGAAAGAGGAGGAGACCAGAGATCTGGTGACCAGTCACTCAGTGGGGGAGGGGGCTGCATTTAACCCCATCAAGGGGGAGGCTCTGGGTGAGGGCAGCCCCCCCCCCCGCTATCTATGTTTTCAATTCACCTGAGGTTTTTCCCACCAAGCAAGGTGGTTTGAATGCAGACGGGTAAAAAAGCTGGGGGGGGGGGGGGGAACCAGCAGCTTCCAATCATCCATGGAGCCCCCCCCAATAGAGAAATTCAACGTAAGGGGGCTGCAACCTTGGGGGTTCCAGCAGGTGGGAGGAAGGAAGCTTACTCATTCCTCCCTTTTTTCCTCCCTCCCTCCCTATTTATTTTACTTCCTCTTGTCCTTTCTCTTCCTCCCTCTTGTCCTCCCTCTTTTCCTTCCTTCCTTCCTTCCTAATTCCTTTACTCTCTCGTCCTTTCTGTTCCTCCTCCCTCTTGTCCCTCCTTCCCTCCTCCCCCTTTTCCGTCCTCCCTCCCTCCCTTCCTTCTGCCCTCTCTCCTTTCTTCCCTCTTTATCTTTCCTTCCTTCCCTTACCCATTCCTCCCTTTTTTCCTCCCTCCCTAGTTATTTTACTTCCTCTTGTCCTTTCTCTTCCTCCCTCCCTCTTGCCCTCCCTCCCTCTTTTCCTTCTTTCCTTCCTTCCCTATTTCCTGTCTTCGGTACTCTTTGGTGCTTGGTTGTTTTCGTGCAGATGTTTCTTCACCCAAACTAGATAACATCATCCGTGACATTTTAAGACAGTGGTTCCCAAACTTGGCAACTTTAAGACTTGTGGACTTCAACTCCCAGCCAGGGAGCTCTGCTGGCTGGAGAATTCTGGGAGTTGAAGTCCACAAGTCTTAAAGTTGCCAAGTTTGGGAACCACTGTTTTAAGAGACCCTACCTCAAGTCACCCGAGAAGGCAGCCGTAACAATTACAGATATGACGCTGGGGGGTGTAGGAGGGCATGCACCACATTTTTCATGCTGACAACCCCCTCCCCTCTTCCTCCTCCGACAGGTCCTCACCCAGCTGACCCCTCAAGTCATCCAGGAAATCGACGCCATACTGGGGAACAAGCCCAACGCCAAGAAGGAGTCCCGGGCGTAGGAGGGCCGGCGTGCGGCCCCACCAGACTTGCCTCCCTCCTGCTCCTCCGTGGACCCCCCCCATCTCCCGTGCGTCTCCCCCCTGCCCGCCACCCACCAGCTGCTGCCTTCGACAAGGGCGGGGGCGGGGTGTCGAGAGGAGCCGCTTTGTGCATGAACCAAAATATCCGTATTCTTCCAAGACAGGTGAAGCGGAAAGTTTCATCCTGCCCCTCCCCCGCTCCCCGGGGCAGCTGCTTAAGTCACGAGTTCAAATCTAACAGCATGAGCAATCGCGCTTTGGCGGGCTGACCCCTGCCCCAATGCCTTGGCCTGGCTGGGCCGGTGCCCGGGGCTGCTGCGACCGCTTTCCATACGGTGGGGTGGGGGGGGAGAGGGCCTGGCTTCCTCCAGTGGGGGTTGTCGGAAGGGAGTGAGGAGGGTTGGGAATAACCTAAAGAAATAAGCACAATCTCGGTCAGAGAGAACCTGGATCCGTCTGGGGTGTAAGCTAACCTCGGTTTCACGATGACCCTCTGTCCCTGGCGTGGGGGTCCCCTGCGCCCCATTTCCCCCTCTTTTTTCCCCGTGGCTTGGTTTTCCTTCTGGGGCACCTAGCAAAACACTTTCCCCAATCAAGGTCTCCTTTCTGGATATGCCGGGGGCGGGGGAATCCCGGAGGTCGTCGTCTCCACCAGAGGTGGGTTGCTACCGGTTCATGCCGGTTCATACGAAGCGGTTGTGAAATGTTGGCCTGGGTCTCCGAACTGGTTCCTCGTTCGCCGCAGTATGTTTTTTTTTTAGGGGGGGGGGGGGACATTTTATAATGTTCTGTGCGTGCACAGACCTATTTACAAGCAATTGTGTGCATGCACTGAACCAGCCATAACACCGGCAGCAGCCCACCGACAAAAGAAACCGTCACAATTTGCAATACGGTCCGGGACGAACACCAGCGTTGTCGTAAAGAAATCACAGAGAGCCATTGCCCGCGAGTTAGATTAGCCTAGATCAGGACCCAAGGGGGGGGGGAACACACCTATGAAAGCACAAAATGGACCCCCTCCCCTTAAACTCCAATTTTAATTTTTTTCCCCCGAGGTTGTCTTTTTCTTCTCCGTTCTTTTCGGTCTTTCTCGTTCTTCCTTCCGTCGCTCGCCAATATGATTTTCTCCGGCAGAGCTTCGGGATTTCTTCTTTTCATTCTTAATTGTTTCCTGCCTCCTCCCCCCAAAAAAGGGGGGAGCAAAACTTACTGTGACCCCTGCAAGGTCAAGAAGCTGGCTGTGATCTTGTCGCCAAAGGTGTGTGATAGGATGTGTATTACCAAAAAAAAAATGGGGGGAGGACTCTTCGCTCGTAGCATGGCAGCCAGCGTCTTGCCTTTGGTTTGAGAGCCGAGGTGGCGCAGTGGTTAGGGTGCAGTACTGCAGGCCACTTCAGCTGACTGTTATCTGCAGTTCGGCGGTTCAAATCTCACCGGCTCAAGGTTGACTCAGCCTTCCATCCTTCCGAGGTGGGGGAAATGAGGACCCAGACTGTGGGGGCAATATGCTGACTCTGTAAACCGCTTAGAGAGGGCTGAAAGCCCTATGAAGCGGTATATAAATCTAACTGCTATTGCTATTGATTTCTCCCCCTCCCCACAATTTCTCAAGAAGGAACGGGGGGGGGGGGGGCCAGGTCAGCTGACCGGTCTTGATCGGGTCAATCATTGCCTGCTGGCTGCAGCCGATCTTTAGAAGCCAAAGGGATGGGAGGCCACCAGGTATCTCAAGGCAGGGGACTCGATCAGGGAGGGGAAAGCTATCCCAGGAGAAAAGGGATGAGGGGCTTTCCGTGGGGCTTGTCGGGACTCGAAGGACGTCGCCATCTTCGGGTCCTGGGAGTTGAGGTTCACCCGTCTGAAAGTGGGCAGGTTCGGAAATGACGGATGACGATTGGTGACGGATTTGGATTCCCTCAGCCGGCATCATTGCCAGGGAAGGAAAAATGGCTCTCCTGCGGCAGTGATGGGTTGAGAGGGAAGAGAGTTTCTCCCTTCCTCCTGGGATGTACATGTCCCCCCCCCCTGAAGGCTGCTGTGGGTCAGGAGGACCCCTAAGGGTGGGGAAACAGTTCTGGTGCTCAGATCGAGTCTTCCTTCTTCCCTTCTTTTCTTTCCCTCCTTCCCTTTCTCCTTCCTTCCCTTTCTCCCTTCCTTCCGCCCCACCGCTTTATCTATTCTTCCTTCCTTCCTTCCTTCTTTCCCGCCCCTCTCCCTATTTCCTGTCCTCAGTACTCTTGGTGCTTGATTGTTTTCTTGCAGACATTTCATTCCCCAAACTAGATAACATCATCAGTGTATGAGGACTAGCGCTGATGATGTTACCTAGTTTGGTCATGAAACGTCTGCAAAAAAACAACCAAGCTCAGAGAGCACCATGGATTCCTTGTTCCAACTATGAACTGCAAATATATTCCATTATTGGTATTTCCTGTCCTTTCCTTCCTCTTACCCTTTCCCCTTCCTTCCTTCCCTCCTTTCTTCCTATTTCCTTTCCTCCCTCTTGTCCTTTCTTTTTTTGTTCTTCCTCTTGTCTACTCCTTCCTTCCTTCTTTCCTTTCCTTCCTTCCTTCCTATTTCCTTTCCTCCCTCTTGTCCTTTCTGTTTTGTTCTTCCTCTTGTCTATTCCTTCCTTCCTTCTTTCCTTTCCTTCCTTCCTTCCTTCCTATTTCCATTCCTCCCTCTTGTCCTTTCTGTTTTGTTCTTCCTCTTGTCTATTCCTTCCTTCCTTCCTTCCTTCCTATTTCCATTCCTCCCTGTTGTCCTTTCTTTTTTGTTCTTCCTCTTGTCTATTCCTTCCTTCCTTTCTTCCTATTTCCTTTCCTCCCTGTTATCCTTTCTTTTTTGTTCTTCCTCATCTACATCCTTCCTTCCTTCCTTCCTTCCTTCCTTCCTATTTTCTTTCCTCCCTCTTGTCCTTTCTGTTTTGTTCTTCCTCTTGTCTATTCCTTCCTTCCTTCCTTCCTTCCTTCCTTCCTTCCTTCCTTCCTTCCTTCCTTCCTATTTCCATTCCTCCCTCTTGTCCTTTCTGTTTTGTTCTTCCTCTTGTCTATTCTTCCTCTCCTTTCCTCTCCTTTCCTTTCCTTCCTTCCTTCCTCTTGTCTCCTTCTCCTCTCTCCCTCCCTCCCTTTCCTACTCTCCCTTTTCCAACCACTCCCATCTATTCTTAAGGAACTAGCCATCTCTTTTAAAAGCAATAATAAAAGTGGCCCTCAGGGTCAAGGGCCACGTGGGGCAGAGGGGGAGAAAGGAAGGACAGCTACTGCATTCCCCACCCTTCCCCACTGCTTCACTCGGGGATGCCTGGTGTCCCCCTCTTTTTTTCCTTTGGGTCCAATGCCTTGCGCTGGCTGTGAAATTTATTCTAGAGTAGCACCTGGGCCTCTTCCCTGGGTCTCTGCGGAAGGCAGCAGTGGGGTTGGGCATCTGCTGGTCAGAACGGAGGCAAACAACGGTGGGCTATGTCACAAAAAAACCACGCCCGTCCACCCCATCCCCCTTGCATGCAGCCGACAAAACTGTCCATACCAGAGGCTCAGTTTTTTTCATCTTGGGAAATGGCAGTAAAATTCACAGCCACTTGGTTAAATCTTGTGTGGGTTCCTGCATTTGGGTAGATTTTCTGTCCGGTGCGTCACTCTGGAAGAGCCATATTGTACCAGAAATGTTTAAAAAGCAGATTTTGTTTTCTTAACCTTGGTCATTTTAAGACACGTGAACTTCGACTCCCAGAATTCCCCAGCCAGCCGCGTAGGGTAACTTCCTTAATAGACGGTGGGGATGCAGTAAACATAATATATCTTGACTTCAGCAAAGTGGAGGGGGGGGGGGAAGAGCTGGCTGGGGAATTCTGGGAGTTGAAGTCCACAAGTCTTAAAAGTTGCCGAGATTATTGACCTCCATGTTGACTGGGGAATTCTGGGAGTTGAAGTCCACCTGCCTTAAAGTGACAAAGTTGGCAGGGGGAGATGGAGTCGACTGGGTCACAAACCCTGCAGAGAAACCTTCGTTCTAGAGCCGAGGTGGCGCAGTGGTTAGGGTGCAGTACTGCAGGCCACTTCAGCTGACTGCTATCTGCAGTTCGGCGGTTCTAATCTCACCGGCTCAAGGTTGACTCAGCCTTCCATCCTTCCGAGGTGGGTGAAATGAGGACCCAGACTGTTGGGGGCGATATGCTGACTCTGTAAACCGCTTAGAGAGGGCTCAAAGCCCTATGAAGCGGTATATAAGTCTAACTGCTATTGCTATTGCTATTGTTCTTAATCTCTGAAATCTCCAGCCTAATTTGCATGCACTCCCACCCCCAAACATTTTCCAGGCGAGACCCACCGCGCCTGCTTCCCAAACCACTTCTGCTCCTCTTTCTCACCCCAAGATTGTGGTGGCTGGCCGCCCTTTGCAAGACCGCTCCCCATTTTCCTGGAGCGTTCGATTTTTTGATAGCTAGGAAGAGTTCTGGCAAGTTCAGGAGATAGCTCAGCGTACAGCTATTAAAACTGAAAAAATAAAACCAGCACCAGTAGCATTTCTACCTATGAAACAGAGAGAAATGTGGCTGGCTTTGTTTTTTGGGGGGAAAAATGTCTTTTTACAAAAAGAGTTTAAACTTTTAAAAATATGTGAAAATATCTTTTACTGTTTGAAAAGGGGGGATATATTGATTTATTTCGCGTACGGCAGGAGGAGAGGGGAGATTTGAAGGGAATAAAATGGGATGTGTTCCGTTTTCAGGGGAAATTATTCACTTGGAGCAAACAACCGAAGCCCGATTAAAAACTGAAGCACTAACAGGCTCCGGTGAGGAGGAAAATTAAGGATTCTGAGAGGTTTATTCGGCTCGGGGGAAGAAAGAGGCGTGTGTGAATATCTCTCCCAACTGTCTATGAAGATTCTCAGTCATCCAAATCGTGGTTGTCCCAAAAGTGCTTTTTCAACAGGCAACTGGCCTTTTTTTCCTTGAAGGCATTTCGCTCCTCATCCGAGAAGCTTCTTCGGTTCGGATTCAACGATGGGAGGATTTCTATTCCTTGCAGTCATCTGGTTGTTAGTACTCTCTTTGGGAATCACTGAGGCCACTTGGAGGTTTACAGTATCTCGGCCTCAGCAGTGGGATTCACTTAGGTTTACCACTGGTCTGCAACTGTGAGCCCATGCCTATGCCTTCCGTGCATGCACTTTGCTCGCGCATGCAGTGTGCACATATCTGCACAGCATCAAAAACGAGGCTACATTTTGGAGCCGGGGCAGGTGGGTGGGACTGGGCCCACTCACAGTTCGCCACCACCCATTCGGACGAACCAATGCGAACCGGCTGAATACTACTCCTTAATTCCAGGTATCTTCTCTCTTTGATTAGTTTCCAACCATTGTTTCTTGTCCTGCCTTCAGGTGCTTTGGAGAATAATTTCACCCCCTTCTTCTTTGGGGCAGCCCCTCAAATACTGGAAGACTGTTATTATGTCACCCATAGTCCTTATTTTCTCCAGATTTGGCAAAAGCCAAATCCTGCAGCCGTTCCCCACCCATTTGCACTACCAATTTTCCACTCAGGTGACCCTAAGGACACAGATGAACCTCCAAGTGGCCTCAACGACTCCCAGAGAGAGGACTAACGACCAGAGGACTGCAAGGAATCGAAATCCTTCCATCCTCCGCCCTTCGGGTAGAACTGAAGAAGCTTCTCGAGGTGAGAAGCGAAACCTCTTCAAGGAAAAACACAGTTAAGTCCAGTTGGCCCATTGAAAAAGCACTTCTGAGGCCTCTCCCAGCAGAACGTTAGCCTTGAAGTAACCAAGCTTGCAATGAGTTAAAAGCATGAAGGGGGAATAAAAGAGAAAATGTCAGTCATCCTTCCTCTTCCTCCTCCTCCTCTTCTTCCGTCAAGCCAAACAGCCTTCTTCTCATTCCAGCTCTACCTCCCTCCCCACCACCGCCCCGGCTGCTTCTGCAACCTGGCCAACTCTTCCTGCCTGGTTGTACCTTGGGGTGGGGGTGATGGGCACCGTAGTCCGGGGCTGAGTTAGGGATGGCTCTGCCGCCCTCCGCAAAGACCGCTTTGGGGGTGGGGAAGGCATGCTTGATATCAATAGAATGGACCCATCTAGTACTTCTAGGTTCTTTCTTTTTTCCTTCTGGATTGTTGGGGTGGGTGGGAATATCTGAACTGTTGAAATAAACAGCGGATTGATGAAACCAGATACGGCGTGTTATTCCTCGTTTTCGCGTCCCTTCTGAAGAGGCGGGGAAGTTGATTTAGCCTGGGGCTGTTCCCAAGTTCTTGGGATCAATGCAATTATAGAGAGGCGGTTTGGTGTAGAACACCGGGAGGCTGTGAGTTCTAGTCCTGCCTTGGGCATGAAAGGAGGCTGGGTAACTATGGGCCAGTCGCTAGGAGACTGAGAGTTCTAGTCCTATCTTAGGCATACAAGGAGGCTGGGTGACTATGGGCCAGTCGCTAGGAGACTGAGAGTTCTAGTCCTATCTTAGGCATACAAGGAGGCTGGGTGACTATGGGCCAGTCGCTAGGAGACTGAGAGTTCTAGTCCTATCTTAGGCATACAAGGAGGCTGGGTGACTGGCCCAATCACTACGAGACTGAGAGTTCTAGCCCCACCCTAGGCATGGAAGACAGCTGTGTGATTCTGGTCCAATCGTCAGGAGACTGAGAGTTCTAGTGCTATCTTAAGCATGAAAGGAGGCTGGGCGATTTTGGACCAATCGCCAGGAGACTCAGAATTCTAATCCCACCTTAAGCATGACAGCTGGCTGGGTGACTCTGGGCCAATCACCAGGAGACTGGGAGTTCTAGTCCCGCCTTAGGCATGGAAGACGGCTGGGTGACCATCAACCAGTCATTTTCTATCAACCCTAGGAAGGTTTAAGGTTTATTGTCATTTGTATGCTGCCCACTCCCTAGGGACTCTGGGTGGCTTACAGAGAAGACAAGGGGACATATAGATTTAAAAATAGACATACAATTTTTAAAAGCTACACATCATGCAAACTGTTCAGAGTGGGGCTGGATACTAATCAACAGCCCCAGGCCTGCCGGAACAGCCAGGTCTTCGTAGCTTTACGGAAGGCCGGAAGAGTAGTAAGGGTCCAGATCTCTATGGGGAGATCATTCCATAGGGCCGGGGCAGCAACAGAGAAGGCCCTCCCCCAGGGAGCTGCCAACCAATATTGACCGGCCGATGGCACCCGGAGGAGGCCCAATCTGTGCGATCTTATCGGTCTTCGGGAGGTAAATGGCAGGAGGCGGTCTCTCAGGTAGCCAGGTCCTAAACCATGTAGGGCTGTAAAAGTAACAACTAGGAAATGGCAAGCCACTTTTGAAAGAAAAAGAACCTTGCCAACAAATAGCAAGGACTAGTTTTATCCAGGCAATTTCTAAGTATCAGACACAATTGAGCAGATAAAATAAACAGGAAAGAGGGGAAGGGAAGAAGGAAAGGGAAGAGAAGGAAAAGAAAGAGGGGAGGGGATGGAAGCGAGGAGAGGAAAGGAAAGGAAGGAGGGAAGGGAAGGAAAGGAGCGGAAAGAAAAGGAATGGAAAGGAAAAGAAGGAGGAAAGGAAAGGAAAGATGTGAAGTTGTTTGAACAAAGAAAAACTCCTATCCTCCCATTTCCCCCACAACTTTCTGAGGGCACCACTTCTTCTGTTTTCTTGGAAGTCTATCCCGCACAAAGTGCAAATTACCAGCCTCCAATGCGATCCTTAAAACGGAAAAGCTTCCAAGCTCTGCTGAGAGAAAGGAGGCAAAAAAATAAAAATAAAAAGGAAGGGTAACTGCAGACTGGAGAATTCCTTGGAAACTCTCCTGAAAAATGACCAAAGCCAAAGCGGTTAGGAGCATCGTGGCAAATTTAGCCTCTCAAGATGATGCCAACCGAACCGGCTTATTGCTGTCTTTTTCATAGGGCGAGTGGGGGACACCGTTCAAAACCCCCATGCTGTCTGCTTTTCACCCTCGCTTGACCAAGTGAATGCAGTTAGTCCTTGACTTACAACCAGAGGGAATATTCAGCCGGTTCGGAGCGGTTCGCCCAAACCGGTAGGGGAAATTGCGGGTGAGCCACCCATCTGCCACCGGTTATATGCCGTTCTATTGAGGCACGTTTTCATGCCGTGCGCAGGCGTGCTAGCCGTGCATGCAATCAAAGCACACGCGTGGAAGGCCAAGCTCACCTTTGCGAACCGGTAGGTAAAGGAAGCGGATGCCACTCCTGCTCACAACCCTTCCTTTAGTGGCCGGACTTTGATCATGTGACCACGGGGTGGTGGCAAAGGTTGTTAAGTGTGAAAAGTGGTCCTTTTTCACACTTACGACCTTGGCTGCCTCCCCGTGGTCACGTGATCAAAATTCAGACTCTTGGCGACTGACTCGTATTTATGACGGTCTTCAGCATCACGGGGTCACGCGATCCCCTTTTGCGACGTTCTGATAAGCGAAGTCAGCGGGGAAGCTGGATTCACTTCGCAGCCGCGCTATTCACCTAACGACGACAGTGATTCACTTAACAAATGACAGTTAGAACAATTAACCAATGGAACGACTTGCCTTCCCAGCACTGGAAGTTTTTAAGAAGAGGTTGGATAGCCGTTTGTCTGAAGTGGTGTAGGGTTTCTCGCCTGAGCAGGGGGCTGGACTAGAAGACCTCCAAGGTCCCTTCCAACTCTGTGATTCTATTCTAAATGCAGCAAGGAAGCTCATAAAATGGGGCGTAACTCGCTTGACACAAACGTCTCGCTGAGCCGCAGAAATGTTTGGGCTCAGTTGCGGTCTGAGGACGAGGACTGCCTGGAATCTCTAAGCTGGCATTAAACCGATCCTTACCCTGTTTAGCATGTGAAGCTGAATTTTTGGCCAGCTGCTTCGGGGGCCTACGCTCCGTTACGCAGCCCTAAGGCAGCTCTGGCGTTCGGATTCCTGGCTGCGTTTCTGGATCGTTCGTGTCGTAACAAGAATCTTCATGTGATGCTCAACTTCCTCCCGGGCTGGAGAAGCCGAGTCGGCGGTGCACGTGCCGAGTATCCTCTAAGGGCAATTGGCACTTCCTCTCTGGCACCGTGCAATTAACGCTATTCAAAAGGAAGCTGCTGCAAGCATCTCGGGCCCAAATTGGATGCCTTCAACAGAAGAAGTTTTGCTATTGGCTCGTTTGGGCCGTTCCTGCGAGGGATGGTGGACGCAGGTGTCTGTCTCACCTGGAGCGTAAAGAGCAGGTGGGGGAGGCTGGTTTTGCAAGCTGGAGGAAGATGGCCTTGCCCCCCTCTCTGCCTCCGACGCAGAGCCCTCGTCAGAGCCTTCCCCAGACTCCAGGACGGGCCCATCTTCCTCCCCAACCTCCTCACTGTCCGAATCTGTCGCCGGTTCCACTGGCAGGCCACAACCCCAGTGGAAAGGAAACTGTTTGGAGTAGCCACACAGTGTCTGCCACAGCCTGGTAGAGAAAGTCTTCTCCTGCTGACTAAAGCCCAGCAAACTTGATTCCAACTTCCTTGCTTGTTTCAGCCATTTTAAAAAAAAATTGGTATAAAGAACTCGAGGTGGCAAACACGCTCTCCTTCCTCCTTTTATTCTCCCCACAACAATCTTGTGAAGTTGATTTGGGCTGAGAGAGAGGACCCCCCCCCCAAAAAAAATTGGCATACCCTGGGTACAGTCTTTGCGGGGACCCTGTTAATCCTGGAAAGTGGGGGAGTGAGGGGGGAGAGAAAGAGGTTGGAAGAAGAAATTGCAAAGTTGGAGGGGTGGGGATGCTTGGTGGCAGCCTATACACTGGGGATGATGGGAGCTAGGTCGCCAGCCAGGATAGCACAATTTGTATCCAAACAGCCACCCTTCCTTCCTCCCTCCCTCCTTCTTTCCTTCCTTTCTTATTTCCTTTCCTCCCTCTTGTCTTTTCTCTTCCATCTTTCCACTTGTCCCTTCCTTCCTTCCTTCCTCCCTCCTCCCCTCTCTTCGTTTAATTCCACCCAGCCGACTTTCATGCCTGTGCAGGGATTAGAACTCCCAGTCTCCTGGTGGTCGACTCAAAGTCATCCATCTGACTTTTATGCCTGTGCAGGGACTAGAACTCCCAGTCTCCTGGTGATTGATCCAAAGTCACCCAGCCAACTTTTATGCCTGTGCAGGGACTAGAACTCCCAGTCTCCTGGTGATTGACCCAAAGTCATCCAGCTGACTTTAATGCCTGTGCAGGGACTAGAACTCCCAGTCTCCTGTTGATTGACCCAAAGTCACCCAGCCAACTTTCATGCCTGTGCAGGGACTAGAACTCCCAGTCTCCTGGTGATTGACCCAAAGTCATCCAGCTGACTTTAATGCCTGTGCAGGGACTAGAACTCCCAGTCTCCTGTTGATTGACCCAAAGTCACCCAGCCAACTTTTATGCCTGTGCAGGGACTAGAACTCCCAGTCTCCTGTTGATTGACCCAAAGTCACCCAGCCAACTTTCATGCCTGTGCAAGGACTAGAACTCCCAGACTCCTGGTGATTGACCAAAAGTCATCCAGATGACTTTAATGCTTGTGCAGGGACTAGAACTCCCAGTCTCCTGTTGATTGGCTCAAAGACACTCATCTAGGTTTCATGCCTAAAGTTGGGACTAGAACTCCCAGTCTCCTCGTGATTGATCCAAAGCCACCCAGCCAGCTTTCGTGCTAAAGAAAGACTAGAACTCCCCATCTCCTGGTGATTGGCTCAGACACCCAACTCGCTTTCCTGCCTAAGGCAGGGCTAGAACTCCCCATCTCCTAGTTTCTAGCCTGCTGCTTTCATCACTATTCGAAACTGGCCATCCAAAAACGGTTGGCTTGATCCTAGCAGAGAAAGTCACAAAGAGACATTGAGATGCTTAGTTTATTGGAAGAAACCAGAGGAAATGTCTCAGAATAGTCCAATGAGAAGGAAAATGAAGGTGAGCCAGAAGCGTGGCAAACCGCACCCGAAACCATAAGCTCTTGCTACAGGATTTTGCTTTTTAACCAGACCCATCTGAACAGAAAATAAGCAAAGCCAGCACGTGTGTGGCGTGCTTATTTTCACTGGAGGGTGCGTCTGTCTAAGGGATGACTCATCCAGCTGAATGGTCTTCCTTCAACTGGTTAAGCCACTTGTGTTCAATAAAACCACTTTGATTTCCAAGACCTGATTCTGCGTGTCCCCCGTCTGCGTGTGTTCATTCTAAAACTCTGGGAGAAAGTCAGCATCTACCCCACCCCCAGAAGAATGAAAGATTTTGAGGAATATTAAAAAGGCAGAATATTATATTTCCCAAAAGGAGAAATGGAGAAACGTGTGCTTAAAAGCAGTTTTTCTTAATAGCCCCCCAAGCAGAAACTGAGGATGCATTTCTAAAAACGGCCCAAAAACAGCCACAACAACAGCCAAAAAACTGGGATGTGCGCACCAGCTGGTCTTCGGGTTTCAAGTGCTGCGGCGTGTATGAAGACCAGTTGGCTGGCGTGCATACTGGTGCTTTAGTGCACGCCCATGCACGCGTGTTCCTGCTTGGGCATTAGGTGCTGAAAAGGTTCGCCATCACTGACCTAGCATTTGCATTTCCTCTTTGCGTATGGAGCCAGCTATGACCCCTACATGACCCCATAGGAATCTGACAACAGCCAATAGAATACATGTTCTTGCACAGGAACAGGAAGCTCCAGAGCGAAACCCAAAGACGGTATTAAAACCCACCCACTTTTATCAGCTGCCCAGAATCACAATACCAGCTTCTTATTGAGATGCATAAAACTAATTTCATTTATGCACTCGGGCTGACATACGTTGTTTTTTCCCCATTATTATTTCTTGATAATAATATGGATTTTTATTAGTCCTTAACGACAACTATATAGCCCATGGTTTCCATTGCTACGCCAGGCAGTGATTAAGCGAGTTTGGTCCAATTGTACAACTTTTGCCAGTGTTGTTAGGTGAATCGCTGCTGTTGTTAAGTGAATCACACAGTCATTAAGCCGATCTGGCTTCCCCACTTGATTTTTGCTGAAAGGGCATAGGGTCTCCTGTCTGAGCGCAGAGTTGGACTAGAAAATCTCCAAGGTCCCTTCCAAATTTGGTTCTGCTGTTAAATATGTGCCAGCTGCCAAGTATCCCAATTTTGCTCACCTGGCCACAGGGAGGCAGGCTGCACACTTATTTTCACAGATAAGTGTGAAAAAACGGTCATAAGTCACTTTTTTCAATGCTGTTGTAACCTCAAATGGTCACTATACAAAACAATTGTAAGTTGAGGACTACCTTGTTTGTTTGTTTATTTATGCCAAATACCACTCACGCATCATCACAAAATCTCCAGAACCGTAAAGCCTACAAACTTGAAATTTGGCACATATGTTCCTCTTGGCTTCTAGGTGCTTGCTAAGAAAGGATTTTTCGAAATGACCATCAGATCATTAGTAATTCTTATAAATAATTAACACGCTCTGATGCTAAGGAGTAAAGACATTCTACTCCCCCTGCCCACCTGAAAAGAACTCTGTTCCAACTGCCAGTTGCCTCACATTCTGTTACCTCAGTTCAAACTTGCAGACGTCCCAGTCCTTCCCTCAGGTGCGGTCTGGGGCTCCTTACAGTACTAAACATCGGTACCTCACCAAAATGTCCACCCCTTCCACCTATGGAACTGCTTCCAGACTCAAGGCGGTGGGAGTGCTATTCCCTTATGTGTTTCAATCACCGACCACCAAGGAGGTTTTAAACAGCTGCTGTTTACGTCTCTTCATAAAAGTAGTTGTCAGAAAAGTGCTACAGGTAGTTCTCGACTTACAACAGTTCGCTTAGTGACCATTCAAAGTTACAACGGCACTGGAAAAAGTGACTTAGGACCATTTTTCTCCCTTGATGACCGTTGTAGGATCCCCACGGACACGTGGTTTACATTCGGATGCTTGACATATGATTCCTATTTATGACTATTGCATGTCCTGGAGTCACGTGATCCTGTTTTGCGACCTTCTGACCAGCAAAGGCAATGGGGAAGCCTGATTTGCTTAACAACCGTGTTACTAATTTAACAACTGCAGTGATTCACTTAAGAACTATGGCAAGAAAAATCATAAAACGGGGCAAAAACTCACTTAACAAATTTCTCGCTTAGCAACATACATTTTGGGGTCAACTGTGGTCGTAAGTAGTATGACTACCTGTACTGGATTTCTGGCAAACCACAGGCTAACATAGCTTGCTTCCTACACCGGGGGAACAAGATGACTTTAATGTGGGTTCTCAAGCCCAGAATTCACCATTCCAAATCAGAATTTCGGTCCACCCACCCACCGCCCCCCATGAGGAATAACAACTGAGATTGTGGTGGCAAACTGTGCAGTACGGAATTCATGATATTAACTTCATCCAATGTTGTCTAAGTTTAGGAAAAAGAAGCGCAGACAAACTTTAAAATGCCTTGTTGGTAATTTGACATGTAAATTATAAACTTACACATTTAATAAATAAAACGTCATGGGACTGGCATGCACTGATTGGCAATATACAGGTTTCATAAACCTTCTCTTCTTCTTTAGAAAGAGGTTGACTCACCCAACTTTGTCCTGCTGGTAGCAACACCTGGTCCTGCTTAACTGCCTTGCAAAACTGGCCTTTCTTTCCTTCCTTCTCCCAATTTTTTTTCTTCCTATTTTGTATCTTTTCCATTAAAGTAGCTGATCCTACAAATGAGAGGGGAACAGAATGAAGGGGATGGCAAGGAAAGAAAAACAACAACAAATGCACGGGTATAAAATAGGTGGTACCTGCCTCAACAGCAGGGACTGTGAAAGGGATCTAGGACAGGAGTCGGCCACGTGCAGCTCCGGAGCCGCATGTGGCTCTTTCATCCCTCTGCTGCGGCTCCCTGTTCGCCAGTCGGCTCCACAATTGATAGGGCTTTCGGTTAGGACAGGTAGAGGAAAATGGATGCCGAACTAGGAGGAGACTCTATGGTGGGGGAACCGGACTTCCGGTTGGCTGCAGAATTGAATCGGGAGGGGAGGGGGCTTCCAGTGAGTACATTTGTGGCTCTTTGAGTGTTCTAGGAGAAGTAATGCATAATCACTTAAATATGAGCCATCAGTGTCCCAAAAAAGCCAATGTAATCCTAGCCTGAATCAGCAGAGGGATAGCATCAAGATCAGGTAAAGTACCATACTTGGAATCCTGCATCTAGTTTTGGTCACCACGATATAAAAAAGATGCGGAAACTCTAGAAAGAGTACAGAGAAGAGCAACCAAGAGGATTAGGGGACTGGAGGCTAAAACATAGGAAGAACGGTTGCAGGAATTGAGTAGTTTAATACAAAAAAAAAAGGACCAGGAGTGACATGATAGCAGTCTTTCAATATTTGGGGGGCTGCCACAAAGAAGAGGGGGTCCACCTATTCTCCAAAGCACCTGAAGGCAGGACAAGAAGCAATGATGGAAGTTTAACAAAGGGAGATTCCAACCTAGAATTAAGGAGGAATTTCTTGACAACGAGAACATTTAATCAGTGGAACTGCTTGCCACCAGAAGTTGTGGGTGCTCCAACACTGGAGGTTTTGAAGAAGAGATACGATGGGTCTGAAATGATACAGGTTGTCCTGCTAGAGCAGGGGGTTGGATTAGGTCCTTTTCAATTCTGTAACTGTATATTCTGTATAAATTATGCAGCGACTCATAGATTTACTAATAGACATTTTACACCAGCCCAATGATTTTTCAACCTTGGATACTTTAAGATGGGTGTATTTCAGTTCCCAGAATTCCCCAGCCAGCCTAGCTGGGGACCCATCTTTCTTCATATGTATATAAATTGTATTACTTTTATGTTAATTACATTTCTTAGTGCTTAATAAACATCGTGTTGTTTGGGTTTTTAATTTGCTTAGCAATACCGATTCTATTCTTAATCTCCCCCCCTTCCCCCCCAAGCACTGGTAAAATAAGTTTCATGTTTGATAATATTCTGTGTTTTCTTTCTGTTTAATTTCCAATGTAAGTCTGTCCATTTATGCCCAGTCTAGTATCTTCTTAATTATCTCTTCGTCTTGCTGCGCTTCTTCATTTTTCCAATATTGTGCAAAGGTAATCCTTGCTGGTGTAATATTAATTACATATTTTTCTTATCAATTTTTTTCTGATATCATCCCTAATAAAAACGGTTCAGGTTTAAAATCTACATGTTTCCCTATTATCTTTTCTAGCTATCTGTGTATTTTTGCCCATTTTTTTTTTTTTTTGCTTTAACACAAGTCCACCACATATGATAAAATGTGCCCGTTTTTTTATTACAGCATTTGCTAAATGTATTTTTAAACATTTTAGCTAACCCAGCAGGTGGTAAATGCCATCTGTAAAACATTTTATATAAATCTTCTTTATAAGAGGTTGCCATTGTTAATCTCTAGTTCCTTTCCCATAAATGTTGCCATTTCTCAAGCTCAGGGGTTGGCAACCCGCAGCTCTGGAGCTGCATGTGGCTCTTTCATCCCCCTACTGTGGCTCCCTGTCCCTGGTCAGCCTCACAATTGATAGGACGCGCTACAAGGTGCTGGTTATTA
Organism: Thamnophis elegans; assembly: GCF_009769535.1. Classification (NCBI taxonomy): domain Eukaryota; kingdom Metazoa; phylum Chordata; class Lepidosauria; order Squamata; family Natricidae; genus Thamnophis; species Thamnophis elegans. The sequence goes on from NC_045558.1 coordinate 143,250,541, forward strand.
CCTTTAAAGCCCTACATGGCCTGGGACCTGGATATCTGCGAGACCGTCTCCTGCTACATACCTCCCAACAGCCGATAAGAACTCACAGACTGGGCCTCCTCCGGGTGCCGTCGACCGGACAATGCCGGCTGGCGGCCTCTCGCGGGAGAGCCTTCTCTGTAGCTGCTCCGGCCCTGTGGAACGATATACCCGCCGAGATCCGGACCCTTCCCACTCTCACGGCCTTCCAAAAAGCCAAACCTGGCTTTTCCGGCAGGCCTGGGGTGGTTGACCCATGAATAAGGTCCAGCCCCCAGCTAAGTCGAGTGTATGGTATGTCTCTTTTAAATTGTTCTCGTCTTTCCCCTATTCTTTATTTTGTTTTATTTTGTATTTGTAAGCCACCCGGAGTCCTACGGGATTGGGCGGCATATAAACTTATTAAATTACGAATTAGGAATTATTTTTGGTTAGAACAGGTAGAGGAAAAAGGAAGAGACTCTATGGTCTGGGAACTGGATTTCCGGTCGGCTCCAGATTTGAACATTTAAGACATTTGTGGCTCTTTGAGTGTTTAAAGTTGCTGACCTCTGCATCTAATTCTATGTTATAGCTAAAGTTATTCCCCCCCCTCATTTTCCCATTGTCTTTTATTTCTTCGCCCTCCATTTTTAAATTTAGTAAGAAGCTACATACCTTCTTAATGAGGGGACTCATCTTAAAGCATCCTGGCTGGGGAATTCTGGGAATCTGTCCACACATCTTAAAGTATTCTGGAGGGGGGAATTCTGGGAGTTGAAATCACCCATCTTAAAATGCCCAAGGTTCAGAAATGTCACTCTGCACTCACAAGATGGGTTATTAGTAGGTATGTCTGCAGATTTCACAACCCCCCCCAAGAACAAAATATGCAATTGTTCATCACACATGCACACACCGACATCTGATCCAGAAAAAGAGACCTCACCTTCCAGCCATTCCCCGCTATTTCAAAAGCCCTCGTGATACGCTGGGTGTTTAACTCCTTTGTCAGCAATCATTCCAGCTTCCAGGAATGAAACTGGCATGAGCTTCTGTGCTCAACCGGTTTGATAGCTTCCTGTTTACCTGACTGATGGGGCTGCTGCTGCCTTGTTCCAGGTACCCGGCTTCTGCCCCTTCGAAAGCAGAACTCAAGTACCAGGGCAGAAAATCATCTTTTCCCAGCTAGCCAGAGTCAGCACAAAGTGAATTGGCTTTAATTTGCTAAATCCGTTGTTTGTCATCCAAGATAAGATCTCCTGCTTGAGCAGGGGGATTGGACTTGATGACCTACAAGGCAGTGGTGGATTGCCAATTTTTTTACTATCGGTTCGGGCATCCTCTTGCAAAGCTTCTGCCCACCTCTGCTATAAGGTCCCTTCCAACCTATTCTATTCTATTCTATTTGAATTCTGAATTCAATTCTATTCTGTATTCTATTCTATTTGAATTCTGAATTCAATTCTATTCTGCATTCAATACTATTCTGAATTCTATTCTATTTGAATTCTGAATTCTATTCCAATTTTAATTCTGAATTCTATTCAAATTCTGAATTCTATTCTATTCAAAATTCTATTCTATTCAGAATTCTGAATTCTATTCTATTCTGAATTCTATTCTATTTGAATTCTGAATTTTATTTGAATTCTGAATTCTATTTGAATTCTGAATTCTATTTGAATTCTGAATTCTATTTGAATTCTGAATTCTATTATATTCAAATTCTGAATTCTATTATATTCTGAATTCTATTCTTTTCTGAATTCTATTCCAATTTTAATTCTGAATTCTATTCTAATTCTGAATTCTATTCAACATTTTATTCTATTCAAAATTCTGAATTCTATTCTATTCAAATGCTGAATTCTATTCTATTCTAATTTTAATTCTGAATCTATTCAAATTCTTAGTTCTATTCTATTCTGTTCTATTCTATTCCCAGAATGTCCCAGCCAACATACTTAATTCTGGGAGTTGAAGTGCCCCCTGACTTGTATTTATGATGTTTGCAGTGTCCCGGTGTTATGTGATTGCCTTCTGGGACCTTCTGACAAGCAAAATCAATGGGGAATCCAGATTCACTGAACAACCATGTTCCTAGGCGAACAACTGCAGTAGTCTAAGCTAATTTTAAATAAAAAATAAAAGCAGTGCCACAGAGCAGTGTAGGGGACCAGCAGCCACGTGCAGCTGGGGAGCACCACCTCCCATTATTCCCATCCTCAGTTGACTGGGAATACTGGGAAGTATAATCAGCCCAGAATGAACCTGGTACAGCATATAGCAGTAAGAAAGGCTGTTTGGATTTTTGCATTCTGTTACTGCAAATGTAACATAACTGGTTACATTTATGGTTAAATGTAACAACCATAAATGGTTATTTATACTGGTTATGTTGTACAGTATACAGGGAGTCCTCCAGTTACAACCACAGTTGGGACCACAAACTGCACTGCTAAGATGTTAAGTGAGTGGTAACCCAGTTTGCAATAGTTTTGTGCCAATAATTAGCAATAGCAATAGCAGTTAGACTTATATACCGCTTCATAGGGCTTTCAGCCCTCTCTAAGCTGTTTACAGAGTCAGCATATCGCCCCCAACAACAATCCGGGTCCTCATTTTACCCACCTCGGAAGGATGGAAGGCTGAGTCAACCCTGAGCCGGTGAGATTTGAACAGCCGAACTGCAGAACTGCAGTCAGCTGAAGTAGCCTGCAGTGCTGCATTTAACCACTGCGCCACCTCGGCTCTACAATCTTTTCTTGTCCAATCTTTTCTTGAAAATAGATGATATAGATAGGTGAAAAATATAGATGATAAATAATAGGAGATAGATGATAGATTGATATAGAAAGATGATAGAAGAGATGATAGATAGATAGATAGATGGATGGATGGATGGATGGATGGATAGATAGATAGATATAGACAGACACATGATATAGATGATGATAGGTAGGTAGGTAGGTAAATGGATGGGTAGAAATATAGAGATGGGTGGATAGATGGATAGATATAAAAAGATAGAGATGGATGGATGGATAGATGGGTGGGTGAGTGGGTGGGTGGATAGACAGACAAACACAGACACATGATATAAATGATAGATAGATAGATAGATAGATAGATAGATAGATAGATAGATGATAGATGGGTGGGTGGGTGGATATAGAAAGATAGAGATGGATGGATATAGAAAGACAGAAATGGATGGATGGTTGTAGAATGATAGAGATGGATGGATGGATATAGAAAGACAGAAATGGATGGATGGTTGTAGAATGATAGAGATGGATGGATGGATGGATATAGAAAGACTGGATGGATGGATATAGAAAGAGATGGATGGATATAGAAAGACAGAAATGGATGGATATAGAAAGAGATGGATGGATGTAGAATGATAGAGATGGATGGGTGGATATAGAAAGACAGAGATGGATGGATGGATGGATATAGAAAGAGATGGATGGATGTAAAAAGACAGAGATGGATGGATGGATAGATGGGTGGGTGAGTGGATAGACAGACAAACACAGAGACATGATATAGATGATAGATAGATAGATAGATAGATAGATAGATAGATAGATAGATAGATAGATAGATAGAGATAGATGATAGATGGGTGGGTGGGTGGATATAGAAAGATAGAGATGGATGGATATAGAAAGACAGAAATGGATGGATGATTGTAGAATGATAGAGATGGATGGATGGATGGATATAGAAAGACAGAAATGGATGGATGGTTGTAGAATGATAGAGATGGATGGATGGATGGATATAGAAAGACTGGATGGATGGATATAGAAAGAGATGGATGGATATAGAAAGACAGAAATGGATGGATATAGAAAGAGATGGATGGATGTAGAATGATAGAGATGGATGGGTGGATATAGAAAGACAGAGATGGATGGATGGATGGATATAGAAAGAGATGGATGGATGTAAAAAGACAGAGATGGATGGATGGATAGATGGGTGGGTGAGTGGATAGACAGACAAACACAGAGACATGATATAGATGATAGATAGATAGATAGATAGATAGATAGATAGATAGATAGATAGATAGAGATAGATGATAGATGGGTGGGTGGGTGGATATAGAAAGATAGAGATGGATGGATATAGAAAGACAGAAATGGATGGATGGTTGTAGAATGATAGAGATGGATGGATGGATATAGAAAGACAGAGATGGATGGATGGATATAGAAAGAGATGAATGGATGTAAAAAGACAGAGATGGATGGATGGATATAGAAAGAGATGAATGGATGTAAAAAGACAGAGATGGATGGATATAGAAAGACAGAAATGGATGGATATAGAAAGAGATGGATGGATGTAGAATGATAGAGATGGATGGGTGGATATAGAAAGACAGAGATGGATGGATGGATGGATATAGAAAGAGATGAATGGATGTAAAAAGACAGAGATGGATGGATGGATATAGAAAGAGATGAATGGATGTAAAAAGACAGAGATGGATGGATATAGAAAGACAGAAATGGATGGATATAGAAAGAGATGAATGGATGTAAAAAGACAGAGATGGATGGATATAGAAAGACAGAAATGGATGGATATAGAAAGAGATGGATGGATGTAGAATGATAGAGATGGATGGGTGGATATAGAAAGACAGAGATGGATGGATGGATGGATATAGAAAGAGATGGATGGATGTAAAAAGACAGAGATGGATGGATGGATATAGAAAGACAGAGATGGATGGATATAGAGAGAAATGGATGGATGGATGGATGTAGAAAGACAGAGATGGATGGATGGATGGACAGACACAGAGACTTGGGGGCTGCTTCCTGCTTCCTAAAAACATGTTTCTCCATTTCTCATTTAGGGAAACATAATTAAAAAATATTTCCCAAAATATTTCATTCTTCTATTGGAGGGCGGGGGGGGGGGGCTTCCCACAATGCATAGAGGACTACCTGCATTATTTATCTATTTGTCCTCTGCTAAATTACAGGCCCACCTAAAAACGTCTCTCTGCCTCTTGCAGGAGGCATTCACTTAAGCAGGCAAAAGACGAGCTTTCCCCCCATTAGGGAGCTTCACCAGACCGACTTCTGCCTGGCCAAAGCCTCAGCCATTCCATTCGCCTCAGCTGAAGCTCCGCCCCCCTTTTTTTTGCTTTCACCGCCCATAAACGGCGGCAACCGCTTTTCCCGCCTAAAGAGCGCGCGCGAGCGAGCGAAGGGGAGGCGTGTCCTCGTTCCTGATTGGAGAGTAGAGGTGGGGGGGCGCGGCTCACTCTCCACGCGCCCCGCTCCTCATTGGATGGAGCGTTGAGAGGCGTGGCTCGGGACGGCTTCACGCGACTATATAAATAGAGGCAGTCGCGAAGCGCGTCCGGCCTGCGTCGGCGGCAGAAAGAAGGAAGGCAATGTCGGCGGTGGAAGAGGAGGTCGAGAGCGAAGGGACGTCGGAGCTGGAGTGCGGCATCTGCTGCATGCCTTACGACCGCTGCGGCCGCGCGCCTCGGCGGCTGGGCGGCGCGCGCGGCTCCTGGAAGCCCTCGCGCTGCCGCCACGTGATCTGCAGCGCCTGCGTCTGCCAGCTGGCGCGCGAGGGCTGGTGGGAGGAGGTCACGTGCCCCTACTGCCGGGCCGTCACCTCCCTCCGCGAGCGCGGCAACCTGCTGGCGGCCGGCGTCAGGCGGAGCAGCGGCGGCTGGCGGCGCCGCCTGGTCCTGCCGCCCATCGACGCCGAGCTCTGGCAGAGGGTCGTGCTCCGGGAGCGGGAACCGGAGCAGGCCGCCCGCGTGGAGCGCTTAGCCGGCGACGACGAGGAGGAGGAGGAGCAAGAGAGCGGCGAGGACGTGCAATGGCGCCCCTGGCGGACGCTGAAGAGACTCCTCAAGGGAGGTGGCCAAGCGCATGCGCGGGATGGGAGAGGGCGGGCCCGCGGCGGCTCCGGCCCCACGTGGCGGAGGCGGCAACCAATCAACCGTGAGTGTCCTTCCCGCGAGGGGCGATGGGAATTGAAGTCTCAGAGAGACTACAGCCTCTTTCTGCTTTATTGGCAGGGGGAATAACACTGGCTCGCAAAAGATTGACAGGCGGTGGGAGAGGACACGTGTTTTGAGGAGGGTCGTGGCCTCAATAGCACCCTCTCCCTCCCCAAGGCAAGAGGGTGCAGCAGCACTTGTTTTAAGCCTTCGAGTCTGTTGTATTAACAGTAACAGTTGGGAGGGACCTTGGAGGTCATCTAGTCCAACCCTCCGCTCACGCAGACTACCTGTTGTAGGGATTCGAACCGCCGACCTTTCTGATCGACAAGCTCAGCATCTTAGCCTGCTGAATTTGACTCAAGTGTTGGGGCTGGCAGAGCTTTTCAAACAACTTCAAGGTAGATGGACTTCAACCCCCAGAATTCCCCAGCCAGCTCTTTTCCCCCCCACTTTGCTGAAGCTATGATATATTACACTTACTGCATACCCACCGTCTATTAAGAAAACTACCCTAAATGGCTGGCTGGGGAATTCTGGGAGTTGAAGTCCACAGGTCTTAAAGTGGCCAAAGGTTGGAGACTATACTGATTTAAGACTTGTGGACTTCAACTCCCAGAATTCCCCAGCCAGCTTTTTTTTTTCACTTTGCTGAAATCAAGATATATTACACTTACTGCATCCCCACCATCTATTAAGGAAGTTATCCAATAAATACTGTAAAGGCACACTGGCCATTATTTGTCCTTGCCCTAACCATGCTAAATTCTGGGAAGCCCTGGTCAGCTGGGGAATTCTGGGAGTTGGAAGCCCACCAAGGGTTTGGAGATTCCTGCCTTAAAAAGGATGGGCTGGAGGTTCAGCCATTGTGAGGCCTGCAGCAAACCCCTTAAGTCCAAGAGCTTGGAAGGCAAAACCTCTGGTTCCGGGGACCGACCCAGAGTGGATGCTGAAACATTATCCCGGGACAGGTATATCTGCCTTCATTGGGGAGAATGCCTTAAGGAAGCCCAGGATTGGAAAAAGGCTCCTGGGGGGGGGGTGTCCCTGGATCACTTGGGGGTGGGTGGGTCATCACATTCAAACTAGTTGGGAGGGGGAATCCAGGGAGGCCACCCAGGAACAGGTGGGATGAAATTCCTCAAGAAGGTGGGAGACCCTAGAGTAGGTGGTGAGACCCTCAAGTGCATGAATTCTGTTAGGATTTACACGCAGCCTGTCTCAACATTTCAGTGATACTGGAAAGCGTGTCAATTATAATTGAGGATGGTGAGCTGCCCACGATTGCTTGAAATGAGACGGAGGCCTGTAAATTTACATTTAGTTTTGTGTCGGCCAGCATCATTCAAACCTGCTTTATATATCTATATTTATCTACCTATCTACATAAACATACACCCATGTTTTTCTCTAAATTACACCTGTTTTATAAGTGATCCTGAGACATCAAGCTTCCATCTTAGCAGCAGCAGCAAAAATGATGATTCAGTTAGCTTTCCGTGTATTTTTTTTAAAAAAAATTCTTGACTCACCGGTTCTAAGCATGTACTTTTATTTAACACATGCAATGCTTGGGGTTTTAATTAAAATATTCTAGGGTGTTTAGATCTGTGTCCTGCTTTTAAATTGTCGGGGGTGATTCATAAACTTACAATGAGCTGCACGCTTTGGAAGCAGCCTGCACCTCTGAAGCAGGATGTCTCTCTTAACAAACCCTATTGACTTACAACATTTAAAAAAATACATTCCTGACTTTTAAGGAAGCTATTGAAAATATGGCTCCCCCCCCCCCCCAAGCATCTGGAGTGGCGGTCTCAACTTTAATGAGAATTAGGTGGCATGTAACTGGATTAAGGCAACACATTTTGTGAGTTTGTTGCGATAAAATATGAAAGTTGCTTAATTGCATGACTGACGCGGCATAAAAGCCATAAAGCTTTTTGCTGCTATTTCATCCCACCTCAGTAACAGTGACTGATGTCAGGAATAAAGTGATAAATAACAAGTCAGAACAATTACTCGGTAGGACAACTTACCTCCAGAAGTTGTGAATGTTCCAACACTGGAAGCTTTTAAGAAAAGATTGGATAACAATGTTTCTGAAATGATAACAGGGTTTCCTGCCTCAGCAGGCGATTGGACTAGAAGATCTCCAAGGTCCCTTCCAATTCTGTTATCCTATTCTATTCCCATTCCCTATTCTATTTAAACAAGACTGGCGAAAAGGCAAGGAATGGAGGCTCCCTTCTGCTTTCAGTTTGACAGCAAAAATTTGTCCAATAAAGGAAAATATTTGTAGCTCCGGGTTGAAATTGAGGGGTCTCTGAGCTTAGTTGTTTTCTTGCAGACATTTCACAATCAAACTAGGTAGCATCATCAGTGCCCAGCAAGAAAACAACCAAACTCCGAGAGCCTCAAGGACACCACAAAAACTTTTCCAGAAGGAAAGCAACTCTCGTTCTCCCAAGTCAACTTCTATCTCTTGGCTAGTTGCAACTGTTGAAGAAAACATGTCAGTCCCATTAGACAATTCAGTGCATTGTGTTGTATAAAAGACATGAGTGTCTATATGTCTTTAGCTTTGCAAGTGGGCACAAAATCCACTCTCCCCCCCCCCCAGGCCCAATTAGACTGACTCCTCTTTAAGTGCCAGAGCAATCACTCCATTTGATCCATAAGAAAAATTGTAGCTGCTTGTAATTGTTATCCTTTGTTTTGATTTCTGCACTTGGTGGGGTGTTTTTTTTAATGGGGGAAAATAACTTGACAATGAAAGGCCCATCAGGGAATGCTGATCAAGTTCCCATGCAAGCAATTCTTTGGCAGCTAAAGATATTTCCCGCTAATGTATTATTTGGGAGAGATTTGGCTTAACAGGTTAAAATCGGGGAAGCAGGGGTAAGCCTACATTTTGGAGCTGGAAAACCTGGCATCTCCGGGGTTTAGAAAGGCATTCGGTGCCAGGAATTGAGCATGTGATGGAGTTGGGCCAAGATGAGGGTTTTGAACACGTTTGCGACTGACTGAATCATTTTTTTTAAAAAAATACACATTTTCTGCAAAGGTGAGAATTTAAACACCTAGCTTTCGAGCAGGCTTTTACTTCTTCTTTGCTGACGTCAGCCATTCTTTTCCCCCACAGCCTACGGTTCTGAGACGAAGGACCTGGCCCTCGTGACTTGCTACGTCATCTGAAAACCAACGGTCACTTTGAACGGATGAACTATGTTGTGGTCGGTTGCATCGAGGGGACCGGCTATCTGGGGAAGGCAGCAGCACCCTCTCCCTTTGAAATACTCCTTTTGCATTATCGTCGACAGTGGCCTAAGAAGTATCGACAGAAATTATTTCGCCTTCTCACTGTGAAATGCAGATGGTGATAGAAGTTACAACCGAAGAAAGAATTCTATCATCTTCCCCTTTTGGAAAAGTTAAAAGGGCTGGATTTTTTTTTTTTTTAATTCTTCGGAGATGTTAATAGCCTCCCCTTAAAGGCGTTCATAATTTAGACAAACTCGGACATTATTCTCTGGAAGTGCTTCTTCCTCAGATACCCTGGCAAAATAACAATCCACGTGACTAAATATATACATATATTAAATGAATCCCTTTTTGACACAGGTCATTGATTCCTTAGAGAAGCAGGACAAAGGAGTACTGGGCGATCTATTATCATCCTAGTTTGCGGTGTTTTTTCTTCCCATCCAAGGCTGAAATATTTTGCCCGGCATCTTTCCAACCCACAGAGAACCCGATGAAGGTTTAAAACACCATGAAGACCAATTTATATTAATCATCGTCTCTGGAACGACGGGGCAATGGGCCTTCTGCCCCTGAAGTAGAATGGACGTTTCTGCTAGGAATTTTATTTATTTCTCTGGTTGGATTGGAACCTCCTTCGCATCCAGAGACCTGAAATGAAAGAAAGCCGATCAAATGTGACTTTTAGCAATATTTCTGGTGTGTAGGAGGAGGAGCTTTCTCTTGGTTTCTTAGATGAGGAACTGAAATGAAAGAGGTCCAAAGTCACAGCAGCTCCTGAGGAAATAACGTCCTTTTCGAAGATAAATGTCCTCTTGTGATTGTTTTCGACAAGGTCACTCCGAGTTGCGTCTTTTGTCAGGATGGTTTTCTTTGCTTGTACAGATTATGAACTAAAAAACCCGGTCCTTTTTCTGTGCATGAAGGGTTTTGCCTCTGGAGACGGAGATTGTGCGACCTTGTCAGGCGTCGAGTTTCAAATGCTGTATCTATATATTTTTGAAAGAATCCATTTCTGTGAAATGTGTTTTGAACCCCTTCCTAACTTAATATTTATATTCTGCTGTCATCGTTTGGCAGTTGTTAAGTTATTTGATGTTAAATAAAAGACGTAGGATTTTAAAGGTTTGCTGGCGACATGATTGAAAGGGAGTCCCTCTGCGGCCGAGGTAGAAATGCACCAGCTGGCATTTGTGGTTTTCATAGTTGGCATCGATAAAATTCCCCAGGCCCCGTGCCACGATGGGTCTCCTCCTCCTTTAACAACGGGCGAAGAAAGGAACTATAAAGAATTTTGGAATTGCCACCATCTTCCTGCAGCTTCTAGGTTGATTCAGGTGGAGAAGCTCGGCAGGCATTCAAATCCTGATTTCTCCATAGAAGAGATTGCAGCACGCTTCCTCCGACCATATCCTGTTTGTTCACCACTCTGGACCTATAATCTTCCTCACCTCGCGTGACCTACCTGCAATGGAGGTGCTGCTTTGGATATGGACTGTGTGGGAGGCCACTGAGTCACTCAACGTGAGGCGACACCCTGGCCCTGGGGCTTCGTGGCGGGCCACTTTTTTGCCAACCCCAACCGAGGGATGTGTGACTCAAGTTTTTGGAGGCTAAAAACAGCCTCTCATTTCCAAACAGCCAATTGGGAAAACGCTTTGGGGGGTGAAGCTAATTGGACAATCTGCCCCCCAATTTAGAGGGTTTCGTCTTGGGGAACCCTGGAAGCCTCCAGATTTCTGAAGAAGACTCATGAAATTGACAATTTGGGTAGAAATCGGGGCTGAGGAACGTGTCCTAAGAGCAAAACGAAGTGCTGCGTCAGTCCCCACCTTCCTCCCTGGGCTTGCAATTAGTTGTACACATCATTAAGATGGAAACTTTTACAGCGATTAAATCTGTGGGCTGTGGCTGTAGGACACTTGAACCACGCTCAACCAGTTTCCCTGGCTAATTTTTAAAAATTGCCACAATAGGCTGGCCCCATAATGTGCTACATAAAGGCTGTCCTTGACTTACGACCGGTTGCTGGCTTATTGTTCTAAGTTACAAAAGAAAAGACACCCCCCCCCCCAAAAAAAAAATACTTGCGACTAGGGTTTTTAAAGTTCCAATGGCTGTACCTCCCTAGTCACTGGATCCCATTTTTGGGTGAAGGAAACTTATATCACCGCTTAACTTGCTCTCTAAGTGATTCTAGGGAGCTTGGAAGAAGAGAAACCCGTGATCAAAAAATTGAAAAGTCATCGTGGTTCCGTCCCACTTTGGAGTCTCAAGCAGCTGGCAGTTCAAACGGTCCCTTTATTGCTCCAAATTTCCCCAAACACTCCCTCGTTGCTGGCCAAGTCACACAGCAAGGTGACAACACACCTATACACACACACCCCTCAAGCAGCCCAGCCCAGCGCTGGGTACACCAAGGCTGAATAGCGGGGCAAACCAAGGAGTTTAGGAAGCAAAGGATCCAATTAATTAGTCCACAAAGCCAGAAAGTTCAAACGTCGACGCTCAACACTTCCGGGACTCGGTATTTGTTCCCGACAAAGGCCCCTCCCTAAGTCTCATTCCCCAGGTGTGCCTTGTGAAGAAGGACGCAGCGCTCTCCTCCTGAGTAGCCTGCTCAGTCTGCGTTGTTCCCGCCTTCTCTCCACTCTCCGTGCTCTCGGATCAGGAGGAGGGGGTCCTTGCTCACCTGAGCTCTGTCTCTTGTTCATCCTGCGCCCCCCCCCCCCCCCGTTTCTCCCTGTCTACAAGCGGTTCTAATCCTAACTGGCCCTGCCCTTCCCCATTTTGCAACAGGTCATCTCCCCCGCTCCAGATTCTGGCTCTGACTCAGTCCTTCAAATAATGGAGCCACCAGAAAAGGCCCTTCTGGGTCTCATCAGATGGAGCTCCTCAAGAAGAGACCCTGACCATCCCCTGCCTCCCTGCTCTGGTGGGTCACATGGATGTCACTGGTGGGGGGGGGTTCCTTCAAATAAGTACATTTGCAGTATCCTATCGTCACACGGCTCTGGTTTATATTTTTTTTTACTGGGAGCACTGGGACCTGAAGTCCATCTTAAAAGTTGCTGATATTTGAGAAATGCTGCCAGGGACCCCAATGACTATATCTGAACGTTCCTTTGCCCCCTAACCAACTGCATCTGTATTTGCATCCCTCCCAGTTTTGGGGTGAAAAAATAGATTGGGACAGGACCAAAATGCCTCTGCATGGTGTGTGTGTGTGTAGCCCTAAACCAGGGGTCGACAACCTTAAACACACAAAGAGCCACAAAGGTCCTAACCGGAAGCCCCCCGTTCAATTCTGGAGCCGACCGGAAGTCTACTTCCCCCACCATAGAGTCTCCTCCTAGCGCGGCGTCCTTTTTTCCTCTACCTGTCCTAACTGAAAGCCCTATCAATTGTGGAGCTGACTGGAAAAGCCGCCCCTTGCCATAGAGTCTCCTCCTGGCGCGCTTTGCTTGCCCCGCCCCTAACCGGAAACTCCTCTCAAAATTGTGGTGCTGACTGGAGACAGGGAGCCACAGCAGAAAAAGAGCCACATGCGGCTCCAGAGCCGCGATTTGCTGACCCCTGCCCTAGACAGAAGAGGCCGGTGCAACAGGGCTTATGTAGCCAAGGAAACAGTGCCTTTATTCTGCAAGATTTAAACAAGAAGTGACTCAAAATTCCGGCAACCCGTCCAGGAGTGCAGCTTGGCCTCTTCCCTCCCCCCCCCACTCCCCAATTTCCCCCCCTCCCCCAAAACCGGCTCGCTTTCACAGGGGGAGGGTGGACGACGGGGAGAAACAGGCCTGCCCTCCCAAAGCAGGGGCATATCCGGGCAGGGTCCCCCAAAGTTCTGGCTGGAGGGGTGGGGGCTCCCCAAACAGACCGTGGTGGGGGAGGAGGGTCTCTGCGTTCTCCACCCCCCCCCAGCCCCACGGGAAGCCAGGCCCAAAAGAGGGGAAAAGGGGATTAAACATACAGCATGAGTGTGTATACATTATATATATATTCATATTTATAGGAGTCCTTTTGCAGTGCTTCTCGAAAGTTTCGACACTGGGGAGGGGGCAGTAGATAGCAGGCTGCCCCCCCTCCCCCTCCAAGCCCCACGCGGCCTGGATCCTAGCTCTTTTTTTAAGTTGGCCCCCGTCCCGGAACCGCAAGCCGGGGATACAAACCAGCTCCGTCCTGAGTACCTCTTGGTCAGTCTTAAGTCCGCCGGGGACAGACGGCCGCTGCTCTCCCCCACCCCAGCAGGAAGGGGAGGGGCTCAGGAGGAGGAATTCGAATCCGAGGCGGGGAGTCCCCGCTGGGGCAGGAATCACCAGCAGGCCCCAAAGCCGTCACATAATCCGGAAATCAAAAAAAGGAGAGGCTGGAGGGCCGTGGTGGTGCCCTGGGGCAGAGGCAGGGTTGGTGCAGGTGGAGGGGTCCGGCTGCCAGGTGGCCCTTTCGCCCCCCCCCCCTTTTCAGTCATCTATGCAAATCACCTCCCCGCTTTTGGCATCTTTCTTCTCCAAGCCTTCGCCTTCCTTCTCCTTCTTCACAATCACGGGAGGCCCATTGGCTGCAACGATAGTTTGGGGAGGGGGGGTGGTAGAGAGAGAAAGAGGGAGAAAGAAATGGGTGGAGAAAGGAACAACGAGAAGGGGAGAAAGAGGAAAATAGAAAGAGAAAGGAAGGAGGAGAAAGAGGGAAGGAGGAGAAAAATAGGAGAAAAATGCGGGAGAAAGTAAGAGAGAAGGGGTGAAAGAGAAAAACAGAAGGAAGGAAGAGAAAGAGGAAGGAGAAAAAGATAAGGCAAAAGTTTTATCTCTTCCAAAAATCTCTCAGTAATTCAGATTTATTTATTAGATTTTATATCCTGCCTTTATTTCAGGTAGTCCTCGACTTACAACTTTTCACTGAGTGACCGTTTTGAAGTTACAACGGCACTGTAAAAAGGAGCTTAGGATCATTTTTCACACTTAACGACCGTTGCAGCCATCCCCTGGCTTACGTGATCAAAATTTGGGCGCCTGGCAACGGACTCGTATTTGTGACAGTTTCTGCATCCTGGGGGGGGGGGTCACTTGATCCCTTTTGCGACCTTCTCACAAGGGAAGCTAGTGATTCACTCAACGAATGCCAGTCATAAAATGGGGCAAAATTCACTCAACCAAAGTTTTCCTTAGCCGCATAAATGTTGGGCTCAACGGCAGTAATTCGAGGACACCCAGTATTTATTAAATTTTTATCCTGCCTTTATTACAGATAGTCCTCGACTTACAACCATTCGTTTAGTGACCATTCCAAGTTACAACGGCATTGGAAAGAAATGAACTTAATCGTTTTTCACCCTTAGGACGGGAGCAGCCATCCCCTTTCTCCCAAGGATTGCAATTCAGACCTGTGGCAACTGACTCCTATTTAAGGACGGTCTCAGCGTCCCGGGGTCACCTTTTGCGACCTTCTGACAAGCAATGTCCATGGGGGGAGCCAGATTCGCTTAACAACCGTGTCTCTAACTTTACATCTGCAGTGAAGTTACGTCACAGCTGCGGCCAGGAAGGTGGTAAAACGGGGCAAAACTCAGTTAACAACTGTCTTGCTTAGGAAAGCGTTGGACTCGGCGCTGGTCATAAGTCGAGGACTCCCTTCCTGCACAATGGTGTTTGGAGTGTTTTCATAACCATCGGGTTTTTTGTGCAACCCCCAGCCATGCCCCTGCCCCTTCATACACACACACACACACACCCCGACTGACCTGTTATGAAGGAGCCGGTTGGCATTTGGCTGTAGTTGGCCCCCAAAGTGGGCAGGCCCCCGCCGGGGGTGGCACCAAAGGAGACCCCAAAACTAGGTGGGGTGGCGTAGGGTCCTGGAGGGAAGGCCTGGGAAAGAAAGAAAAGAAGAAAGGGGTAAACCTCAACAGCCATCCCGAGTCACTGCCTGAAAGTAAAAGCTATCTATATAAAAATGACTCTGTGTGTGTGTGTTCCTGCATAACTCTGGAACGCCTGGGCTGCTGAAATGAAAAGGACTGAATTAAATCTATAGTGTCAAGTCACAATACTTTTTGACAGTGATAGTGTGCATTTTGCATTCAAGTTCTGTTAAGACACAGCCTGTTGTGCCTTCAAATGGCTTCTGCTGTACAGCACAGTAGAGTTACTATGGTAACGGCTTCACCGTACTCCACAAGGAGCTCCCACTCGTACAGGATTGGGATAAATACATACCCGGGCAAGGATGTGTTATCTCCTAGTAAAATAATTTAAACAAATTTTAAGTTCCAATCACCCTGCAGATGAAAAGCCAGCGGAAAGGGGACCTGGGTTCAAAACCAGCAAGAGGGACTCCCCCAACTATCCTCTCCTGCAAGCCCTGCACGGATGAGGTTCCCTAGTTTGGTCATGAAACATCTGCAAAAAACCCCACGCAGCTCAGAGAGCACACAGGACTCCACAAGTCCTGTTCTCCCTCCTCCTCTCCCTTCTAGCACTGATGAGGTTCCTTAGTTGGGTCACGAAACGTCTGTAAGAAAAAAACCCCACCTCGGAGAGCACCCCACAAAACAAGGTGATATCATGTGGACACGCCGTCTGTTAATTTCAGGGGAACAGAGGTTGGGGTGGGGGGTGGAGAGAGAGAGCACGAAGGTCGGCATTTACCGGAACCGTCTGGGTTTCGTTCCCCTTGCTTGCTAAGCGGCTCAGGATGCTGCGCTCGGACATCTGAAGCCGGGCGGCGATCGGAGGGATGCGGGAAAGCGTGGCCGGCAGGCGGGTCACGTCGGCTTTCATGTCGCTGAGCAGCTCCTCCAGCTGGTTCAGCACTGGCCCAGCCGCCCAAAAGAAGAAGGAGACAGAAGAGAAAGCAAAATCCATCAGTTGAGCTTTCCTGGCTGGCTAAAACTCCCTGGACACGACCTTCCTTCCCAATCTCAATCGGGAATAGAGCTGGAAGGGGACCTTGGAGGTCCTCTAGTCCAACCCCCTGCTCAGGCGGGAGATCCCATGTCAGACAAACAGGTGTTTCTAGTCTCTTTAAAACGTCCAGTGTTGGAACTCCCCCAACTTCTGGAGGCGGGCAGTTCCACTGATTAATCTCAGTTCTATATTCTATAGAACTACAGGGTTGGAAGGGACCTTGGAGGTCTTCTAGTCCAACCCCTTGCTCAAGCAGGAGATCCTATCCCATTCCAGACAAATGATTGTTCACTCTCTTCTTAAAAACCACCAGTGATGGAGCCCTTGGCTAAGGGTTTTTCCTACCAGCTGTTCCGGGGGAAGGGGCTTGAACCCGAAAGCCCATCATCCACCAAGCTGTAAGGAGTCACCCCAAACAGCCAGAAGGCGGTCCTCAACTTACGACCATAACCGAGCCTCTTGCTAAGCAAGACATCTGTTAAGCACATTTTGCCTCATTTGACCTCCTTTCTTGCCAATCGCCGTTAAGTGAATCCCTGCCGTTGTTCAGTTAATACAATACAGTCGCTAAGTGAATCTGGCTTCCTCCATTTGACTTTGCCTGCCAGAAGTTCGCCAAAGCGGATCGCATGACACACACACACACGGGGACACTGCAACCGTCATAAACGTGAGTTGGTTGGCAAGCAATCTTGAATTTTGAGCACTACGACCCTGAGGAATGGTCGTAAGTGTGAAAAACAGTCCCTTTTCTCCGCGCCGCTGTAACTTGGAACGGTCACCAAATGGAATGTTGTAAGTCAAGGACTACCGGGAGTTTTGTTGGAAGGGAATTAAAGGCCCCAAGGCTAAAACACAGGTGATACTCACGTGATGAAATTGACGAGAGAAATTGACAGGGAAACAAAATCAGAGATTTTCGAGAAATGCACCCGAATTTTATGCAGCCGCTGATATGTATCTAGATCTATGACACATGCGTGGGTGTGTGGGTGTCTGTGTGTAGAGTGGTGCAGTGGCCGAGATGTGGAGCTCTTGCCTCACACTCAGGAGTTCGATCCTAGGTAGAGGCAGATATTTCTCTCTCTGGGCACAATGAGAATACATCTGCTGAACAAAACTCTGCATTGGCAACAGGGAAAGGCATCCGGCCAGTAAACACACAGTTCCATTCACTTGACCAAGATTTCACCCCGCAAGGGAACATGCGGTTGTTAAATGATGATGATACATATACATACGTATATATCTATATACAGTATATATGAGACGTGACATTTTGATGGGGACAACGGTGAAATCAGGACAACTCACAATACTCGGTGAAACGGATGCAAGGCAGACTCAAAGGGCGCCAAGCTAGATATCCCAAAAGCACCTAGTTTCTAACCCAATGATATTTTCTGGCTGTTTTATGTTTGACAGCAAATATGTTTTGTTTTCTACCCCGAGTTGCTCATTCCAGAGTTATTTTGGGTTGGTGGGCGGGAGGGAGAGTTACATTCAGCAAGGAGCAAAAATGGGGAGTAGATTTGAGAGCCCTTCAAAAAAAAACAAACCAGAGAGGACGGAGAATTCTCCCGAGATACTTGTGGGATACTCGGCGGACAGACGGAAGCAGAGAGAGAAAGAGAGAGCAAAGATACACAGAGGAGGACCAAGGAGACAACCACACACCGTGGCTTTGCTCAGCACAACCGCACTTTAATGGATTCAGAGGAGAAGGGGGATACAGAAGGATCACGCACGGAGGCCGGGGGGGACTGTGGTAGTGGGTGGGAAGGGGGAGTCACGTGGACCGTCCTCGCCGCGCCCGCCTACCCGCCCGCCTCTTACCCTTGTGCAGGACGGCGTTGGCGGGCTTGTTGCCGGCCAGAGACTCCTTGGACAAGTGCTGGTGGCTCTCGGCCAGACACTCCACCTCGGCAAAGCGGGTGTTGAGGGCCATGGCCGGGTGGCTGGGGTCCTGGGTCATGTTCAGGTAGGCGGCCCGGCGGAGCTGCTCTTCGATCACCAAGGCCTGTTCCAGGAGCTGCAATGGTTTTATTGGCATTTGAATGACTTTTTGACGTGTCATTTGAATGCAGGCCGATTAGGGTCCATTCAAAGTGAGAATAAATAAAGTTATTCTATTCTATTCTCTATTAATTCTACTCCATTTCTATTCCACTTCTATTCTTATTCTTTCTATTCTATTCCATATTAATTCTAATCCTTCTATTTCTATTCTTTCCTATTCTATTAATTCTATTCTATTTTTATTCTATTTCTATTCTATTCTCTATTCTATTTCTATTCCACTTCTATTGTTATTCTTTCTATTCTATTCTTTTATATTCTATATTAATTCTATTATTTTCTACTTCTATTCTATTGTTTCTATTCTTTTTATTCTATTCTATTTCTACTCTATTTCTATTCCACTTCTATTCTTATTCATTCTATTCTATATTAATTCTAATCCTTCTATTTCTATTATTTCCTATTCTATTAATTCTATTCTATTTTTATTCTATTTCTATTCTATTCTCTAGTCTATTTCTATTCCACTTCTATTCTTATTCTTTCTATTCTATATTAATTCTATTCCTTCTATTTCTATTCTTTCCTATTCTATTAATTCTATTTTTATTCTATTTCTATTCTATTCCCCATTCTATTCTTTTTTATTTCTATTCTAGTGTTTCTATTCTTTTTTATTCTATTCTATTTCTATTCTAATTTTATTCTGTTAATTCTAAGACAAGTCTATTCTATTCAGCAGGGGGTTGGACTAGAAGACCTCCAAGGTCCTTTCCAACATTGCTATTCTCTTCTGAATTCTATTCTATTTTGAATTCTATTCATATCCTATCCTATCTCATTAAACTTCTATTGTATTATATTCTTATTTATATTCCATGCCATGCCATATTTTCTATTCTATTCTAAGAAACCAACAGGTGAGGAATAGGAGGAAACGGGGAGAAGGCAGAAATAATCCCTCCCTCTAAAGCTGAGGGGGAGGTCCTTCTTTCTCCTCTGCTACCCCTTCCTCCCCTCCCCTTAAGGGATTCGCACCTTGAACCGTCTGGCCAGGAACTTGTTCTTCATCTCCAAGAAGTTCCCCTTGTTGGCTTCGCTTTTGAAAGGCTCGTTGATGATGGCAAACTGATTGTCGTTCTGGATGTCCTGCCAGCGAGCGTACCCGTGTCTGCCGGAGGCGAGGTGGTGGGGTTAAGGAGTGGTCCCCATGTGGCAAGCAGGAGAGAGACCCC
Source organism: Thamnophis elegans (assembly GCF_009769535.1). Classification (NCBI taxonomy): domain Eukaryota; kingdom Metazoa; phylum Chordata; class Lepidosauria; order Squamata; family Natricidae; genus Thamnophis; species Thamnophis elegans. The sequence continues at coordinate 143,269,950 of NC_045558.1, forward strand.
GGGAGCTCAGAGGTGGGGGGATCCCAGTCGCATCCGAGCATCTTTCCAGCTTCACGGATGACGCCTATTTCCTTTTTCACCCAGCCCCTGAAGGCCAAACTCATTTTTCCCCAGCCAAACCTCCCATTCTATTCTCCCCCCTCTCTCATTCTCTCTCTCTTCTCTCTCTCTCTCACACACACAAACACACACACCTACCTACCTACCTACCTACCTACCTACCAGCCGGATAATCTGAAGAATCTACAACTTTGGAAAGGGAAAATGGGGGAGGGAGTGGAGAGGGAGGGGAGGAGGCTGAATTCCTGCCTGAATGCCTCAGGGGAAGGGCAGCTATGGTGGTGGTGGTGGGGGGGGTCCTTCGTGCTCTCTGAGCCTGAGGGTTTTCTTGCAGACGTTTCATGACCCAACTAGGGAACATCATCAGAGCTGGTTAACCTCAACCCCTTGCAGCACTGACGATGTTCTCCAGCTGAGTTACGAAACGTCTGCAAGAAAACCAGCCAGCTCAGAGGGGAACCCAGGACCCCCCAGTTCAACCCCGAGCTACAGAGGTTCTCTCTGGTCAGGCAGCTCTGGAGCGGAAACTGGCACCTGAGACCCCGGAGGATGCGGCCCACTCCCACTCTAAAGAGCTCAGCTTCTTGCAGGAAATAAGTAGACCAGCCACCACTATGCCTGAAGCATGAAAGCTGACTGGGAGATTTTGGGCCAATCACCAGGAGACGGGGAGTTCTAGTCCTGCCTTATGCATGAAAGATGACTAGGTGACTTTGAGCCAATCACCAGGAGACGGGGAGTTCTAGTCCTGCCTTATGCTTGAAAGATGACTAGGTGACTTTGAGCCAATCACCAGGAGACGGGGAGTTCTAGTCCTGCCTTATGCTTGAAAGATGACTAGGTGACTTTGAGCCAATCACCAGGAGACGGGGAGTTCTAGTCCTGCCTTATGCATGAAAGGTAACTAGGTGACTTTGAGCCAATCACCAGGAGACGGGGAGTTCTAGTCCTGCCTTATGCATGAAAGCCGACTCGGTGACTTTGACCCAATCACCAGGAGATGGGGAATTCTAGTTCTGCCTTATGCTTGAAAGCCAACGGGTGACTTTGAGCCAATCACCAGGAGACAGGGAGTTCTAGTTCTGCCTTATGCTTGAAAGCTGACTGGGTGACTTTGAGCCAATCACCAGGAGACAGGGAGTTCTAGTCCTGCCTTATGCATGAAAGCCGACTCGGTGACTTTGACCCAATCACCAGGAGATGGGGAATTCTAGTTCTGCCTTATGCTTCAAAGCTGACTAGGTGACTTTGAGCCAATCACCAGGAGATGGGGAGTTCTAGTCCTGCCTTAAGCATGAAAGCTGACTGGGTGACTTTGAGCCAATCACCAGGAGACGGGGAGTTCTAGTCCTGCCTTACTCATGAAAGCCGGCTGGGTGTCTTTGGGTCAGTGCGATTTGCAAGCTGTCGCCCAGTTCTCTCCCAAGATGGTATCCTTGTCCCCTCTTATTTCCCCACCATGGTCTGTTCTCCATCTTCATCCCAAGTTGCGGCTGCACAAACACTTTCTCTCTCTCTCTCTCTCTCTCTCTCTCTCTCTCACTCACTCACTCACTCACTCACTCACTCACTCACTCACTTTTTCTCAAGCCAAAGGATACAGGACGATGCCCGCCAGCAGCCAGTAATCATGTCGGCGGTGCCAAATTTCGTTTAGCTTGCTGGAGGAGATGGCAGCTCGCTCTTCGTTCTGCCAGAGGGTGTGGAGTTCTAACCGGGAAGAGAGACGGGAGAAAAATCTTCACCGGTCGGTCAGAGAAACCCCAGGAGGTTGATGGACAGGTGACATTTCTAACAATCCGCATTCTTTTCCCCCACCAAGACTGCATTTTGCCCACGTTGACAGCTTAGTCCTCGATGTACGGCCAAAGTGGAGCCTCACGTTTCTGTTGCTAAGCGAGACAGTCATTAAGTGAGCTTTGGCCTGTCTGACCACCTTTCTTGCTGCCGTTGTTAAGCGAATCGTTGCCGTTCGCATAACGGTCGCTAAGGGACTCCGACTTTCCCCACTGATTTCCCGTATCAGAAGGACCCCGTGACCCTGGAATACGGTGACCGTCGTAAATAGGTGGTTGACAACCACCTGAATTTTGATCACCTGACCACGGGGACGCTGCGACGGTCGTAAATGCGAAACACGGCCCTAAGCCACTTTTTTCAGTGCCGTGCCCGTTGCAACTTCAAATGGTCACTAAACCAATGATGATAAGTCAAGGACTATCTCTTAAACATGACTACAAGGAGGCTGCACCAGTTCTGTAGACGTCTCGATATGGCCAGTCCTCGACTTACGACCACTATTGAGCCCAACATTTCCATCGCTAAGTGAGACAGTTGTTAATGGAGCTTTTGGCCCCTTTTGCAGCCTTTCTTGCCACCCTCGTTAAGTGAAACACTGCAGCTGTTAAGCGAATCAAATGGTCGTTGAGCGAATCTGTCACAAAAAGGGGATTCACAGGGCCCGGGGACACTCCGACCGACATAAACACATGCCAGTTGCCCGGCGTCCGAAGTTTGATCACATGAACATGAGGAATGCTACGACGGTCATAAGTGGGAGGACCAGTCCTAAGTCCCTTTTTCCTGCGTTATCCCAACTTGGAACCGTTGCTAAATGAACGGTCATAAATCAAGGACTATGCAAAACCTTGCAAACTTGGCTTTTCGGGCGTGGGGTGTCATGTGCTCCCGTTATGTTCAATTTTATACGATTTTGGGTTTTTATTGTGCATTTTTTTTCTTTGTTTTTAAAGATATTGGTTTGAACTTTACCCGGCTTAAGAGTCCATGCTGAGCGATGGTGGGGCCTTTAGGAGTCTTAAATTTGGAATGGAATTTATTTGTCGGTTGGTTAAAATTATTTGCCATCCCGTCTGGCGGTGCAGCTACCGTATGCTCTGGGCTGCTTACAGCAATAAAAGTGGAGGAATGAAATGAATTTTCATGCATTTGTTTGTGAAATTTATGTGCCATCAGTCTCACCTTACGTAGCCTGCCTACAACAATAAAAACGGAGTAATGAAAAGAATTTATTTTATTTTATTTTAATCATTTAATTTAATTCCCATCAATCTCACCGGGGGGCTATTATTCTAGCCTGCTTACAACAATAAAAACAGAGAAAGGAAAAGCATTTGTTTTATTTTTATTTGTTTATTACATTTATTAATAATTTAATTTAATTTCCATCAATGTCACATTTATTTATTTAATTTCCATCAATCTCACCTGAGGGCTATTATTCTAGCCTGCTTACAATAATAAAAACGGAGAAAGGAAAAGCATTTGTTTTATTTTATTTTTATTTGTTTATTACATTTATTAATAATTTAATTTAATTTCCATCACTGTCACATTTATTTATTTAATTTCCATCAATCTCACCTGAGGGCTATTATTCTAGCCTGTTTACAACAATAAAAATGGAGAAATGAAAATAATTTGTTTTATTTTTATTTATTGATTACATTTATTAATAATTTAATTTAATTTCCATCACTATCACATTTATTTATTTAATTTCCATCAATCTCACCTGAGGGCTATTATTCTAGCCTGTTTACAACAATAAAAATGGAGAAATGAAAATAATTTATTTATTTTATTTTTATTTATTTATTACATTTATTAATTTAATTTAATTTGCCAACAATCTCACCTCAGGACTATACACCAGCCTGCTTACAGCAATAAAAACAGAGAAATGAAAATAATTGATGTATTTCTTGGTTACATTTATGTGCCATCAATCTCACCTCCCCTAGCCTGCTTATAACAATAAAAACGGAGTAGTGAAAAGATTTGATTTGATTTTTATTTAGTTATTTTTTTATTTATTAAATGTATTAATTATTTAATTGAACTGAATTGAATTGCCATCAATCTCACTTCAGGGCTTATACTCCAGCCTGCTTACAACAATAAAAACGGAGAAATGAAAATCATTTTTAAAATTCATTTATTCATTGATTCAATTTATTTGCCGTCCCTTCCCGCCGCAGGGCTGTTACTCTTAAGGTTGCTAAAAGCAAGAAAAACTGAGAAAGGAGAAGAAAGGAGAACAAAAAGAAATGCCTAAAGGCAACAGAGTAGCCAAGCGATGGAACAAGGGAATAAACCATGAAAAAAACAAGAAAACCGCGATCTCCAGCACTCAGCCGACATCCTTACCTGTGAAGCCACCGTCCGCAATGTTGAACATAAACCGGGGTTTCTCCATCCGCTCTTCCCTCTTCCCGTTGTTCCGGTTCTCGTCGCGGAGACTGCCAATTTTCGATTCCTTGGCCGTCTCTCGCTCGGATTTCACATCGCCTTTGAAGACAAATATATATATAGGTTTTTTTTTAATAGGATCTGCTTTTCCGTTCCTCGGTTCCCACCTCTTTTTTAGGGTTGCCTGCTGAGAAAGCCCCGCCCAGTTTCTCCCCCCCCCAACCCAAGCTGTAGTCTGCCTGGAGTATGGACTACATGGGATTCCCCCCCTGCAGAAGGCAGCCAATGGCGAGAGGAGGGAGGATTGGGCCAGATGACGCGATTGGTTGTCTTTGTTGTGGCCCGCCAGCGGCCAAAGGAGCTGGCAGTAGATTCGGAGAGTGAGGAGGTTGGGGAGGAAGATGGGCCAGCCCTGGAGTCTGGGGAAGGCTCGGACGAGGGTTCTGTGTCGGAGGCAGAGAGGGGGCCCAGGGCCGTCCGACAGTTATTAGCTGCCTTCGGAGTCGGAGATCATTGAGGCAGAAGAACAGCTGGAGCCTGTTCCCAGTGCGCATGCGAAGGGAACAGCTAAGGAACAAGAGCCGACTTGGGAGGTGGACGTTGAATCGCCATTCCCAGAGAAAATCAAAGAAAAGAGCAACAGGGGAGTGGAGTTTGCAGGAGGCCATTAGTTCCATTCATTAGAATGAAGATCTGTTCCTGACTCCTTGCCAAGTAATTGCTGCTACAGCGTGGAGTTTAGAAGATATCGGCCTGGCAGTTCTCCAAGCCTGCTAAAGGTCTGTAGTTGTGAAATCTGGTGAAAGATTGTTGGCCGGGACTTTGCTGGAGAGGAATTCCCTTTAAATAAAAGGGGTTTTATCGGGACGAGGAGTCGGCTTCGTGATCTTGGGAAGCCCAGGTCAGAACAGTCTTGTCCTACCTATCAAAACCATTCTTACTACCCCTACCCAGCTTTGGGGCGTCTCATGGAGAAGCCAAGACCAACTAAAACTAAATCAGGGATATCCAACCTTGGCAACTTTGAAGACTTGTGGACTTCAACTCCCAGAATCCCCGAGCCAGGAAGGGGTTTCCCAGAATTCAACATGGAAATGACAAGAACACTTTATTGCATTTTTTTTAATAGGATAACTTTCTTAATAGATGGTGGGAATGCAGTCGACATAATATATCTTGACTTTAGTGGGGGGGAAAGAGCTGGCTGGGGAATTCTGGGAGTTGAAGTCCACAAGTCTTAAATCAGGGGTCTCCAACCTTAGCCACTTTAAGACATTGTGGACTTCAACTCCCAGAATTCCCTAGCCAGACGCATAGTGTAACTTTCTTAACAGACGGTGGGTATGCAGTAAGTGTAATATATCTTGACTTCAGCAAAGGGGGGGGGAGGGAGAGCTGGCTGGGGAATTCTGGGAGTTGAAGTCCACAGGTCTTAAAATCCCCAAGATTGGACGCCTATCCTAGACGCTTGTCTCACCACCTCTTCCCAGCCAGGGCGCAGGATTGCTCACCCGACAGCTACAAGGGCCCCTGGTGCGAGTTCCTCCCTCGCACCGCCTGCCAATCCTTCCTCCAGCGCACGTTACCTTTCTTGGGGTCCTGAGTTTCTCCCTCCACCTTTTCCTTGCTGTCATCGCTCTCCGTGGATTTTTCCTCTGCCACCAGCTTCTCCAAATCAGCATCTGGAAACAATGGGGGGAGGAACAAATAAGGGGAGGGGAAGGGGGACAGAAAAATACCCACTTTGCAGCCACGGTGATTTGCACAGGTCGGGAGGGGGGGGTGTGTTGCTGCGTTTCTTCTAACACCTTTTTATATTGAAACCTTTATTTAAAATGTTCTTTGTCTTGTTTTGGTTATAATTTTGAAAAAAAACAACAACCCAAAACTAAATACAATTTTGTCCCAAGGGTGCTTTTTTCAAGAGGCAACTGGACGTAAATCTTTTTTTTTCTTTTGAAGACCAAGAAGCTTCTTCAGCTCTGACTGGATGGTGGGGGAAGGGAAGGATTTATATGCCTTGCAGACAGCTGGTCTTTTGCATCCTTTTGGAGGGTCATTGAGGCCACTTGGAGGCTTACCTGTGTCCTCAGGGTCACCTGAGTGGTGCAAATGGTTCCTGTAGTCTGCAATTTTCCCTCTGGAAATCCATTCCTACTCCCACACCATTCCAAGGGTCTTCATCCCAAATTGTATAGCTAAAAATCTGTAGTAGAGATTGTCCATCATCCAAACTCACGGTTGTCCCAAAGGGGCTTTTTTTCAAGAGGCAACTGGATTTTTTTTTTCTTTTGAAGACGCTTCGCTTCTCATTCGAGAAGCTTCGTCAGTTCTTTAGAGCAAAGGAGATCAGTTCTTCAGAACGGAGGAAGATTCTCGGATGAGAAGTGAAACGTCTTCATAAGCAAAAACCAGAAAGCCCAGTTGTCTCCTTTGGCGCTAGAGTGTGCAGAGATGGATAGGTTGACAATGGAAATAAAAGATAGAAGGGAAATGGAATACTATTTGATTTGGAATATATGGTACCACTGGCTAGAGAATAGAAGCACAGATTAGGAAATCAACAAAGATGATGAACAAACTAGAGAATAGAAATAAGTATAAGGATAGTCACAGAATATGTAACATTATAGTATGATGCGATAAAATGTAATATACACATTTATATAACTATAATAATTACACATTGTGTACATATTGGTATATATGTAGGAGCCAAGGTGGCACAGTGGTTAGGGTGCAGTACTGCAGGCCACTTCAGCTGACTGTTACCTCACCGGCTCAAGGTTGACTCAGCCTTCCATCCTTCCGAGGTGGGTAAAATGAGGACCCGGATTGTTGTTGGGGGCGATATGCTGACTCTGTAAACCGCTTAGAGAGGGCTGAAAGCCCTATGAAGCGGTATATAAGTCTAACTGCTATTGCTATTGCTATGTTTATATTTAGTATATATAAATGGATATGTATAAAGAAAGAAAAAACTTGCATGTATATAGGGAGGTGTTGTAAAGATGAACACTGATATAAAATGAAGAAAATTGCATACGAAAGTATACGAAAGAGATAAAATATTTCATTTTGCACATTATTACAGCAATGAGAATAGCGCTCACACAAGGTTGGAAAAGTGATACCATGCCGACGGACTGCTTGATACTCCAAAAGATTTTTGATAGCGCAAAGATGGATAAACTCACCTTGGAGTTAAGGGACAAGGAAGACTCAGAATATTAAGCAGTTTGGGAATCAATGGATAAATAATAGGAATATGAAATGTATATCTTAGAAACATAGATGTATAGACAGAGGAATAATTAGTATGCAGATGTATTTGAACAGTAAATGGTTATGTTAGTACTGTCAAAAAGGATTGTTAACTTATACAAAACTATTTTTAAAAGTATTTGTATTTCATGTTTTAAATTCTCAATAAAGTTTTTTTTTCCAACTCAAAAAAAATATATATAATAAAAATAAAAGCACCTTTGAAACAACCAAGACTTGGATGACGGAGAATCTCTACAGACTTTTAAAATGCAATTTTAATGCTCCAATGTGAGCCTTCTCGCCTTCTTCTCGACCCGGATTGTTGTTGGGGGCGATATGCTGACTCTGTAAACCGCTTAGATAGGACTGAAAGCCCTATGAAGCGGTATATAAGTCTAACTGCTATTGCTACTGCTATTCTTTTGGAAGTAACCTTCCTGATCAACCTCCCTTACCCAACTTCTCCTTTTCATCCTTAACCGTCGGCTCGGCTTCCGACTCCTTTTCCCTGGCCCCCACCGGGCCCTCATCCTCCGGCTTCTTCGAAGGTTCCAGCTCCATTTTATCCCCTGCGAAGGTGGTAGAAAGGGGCGGTTCGGGCGCGGAAGGCTGGGAAATGCAAGGCAGAGAACTCCATATAAGACCACCGGGAGGGCAGCTCCCATCAGGGAGAACACCCCCCCCCCTCCAGAGGTAGCCAGGTCATAGGGGCAGAAGACCCCAGGGCAATTTTTTTCCCACCACCCTCGGAGACAATAGGCCATCGTTCTGGCCTTAACACTGCATCGAATTCAGTTTGCTTCTAGAAATATACGAAGAACGGTTGCAGGAATTGGGTTTGTCTAGTCTAGTGACATGAAGGACTAGAGGGGACATGATAGCAGTCTTCCAATATTTGAGGGGCCGCCACAAAAGAAGAGGGTGGGGGGGTCAAATTATTCTCCAAAGCACCGGAAGGCAGGAGAAAAAGCAGCATATGGAAACTAATCAAGGAGAGAAGCAACTTGGAATTAAGGAGGAATTTCCTGACAGTAAGAACAATTAATCAGTGGAACAGAAGTTGCCTCCAGAAGTTGTGGATGCTCCATCACTGGAGGCTTTTAAGAAGAGATTGGACAGCCACTTATCTGTGATGGGATAGGGTCTCTTGCTTGGGTAGGGGGTTGAACTAGAAGACCTCCAAGGTCCCGTCCAACTCTGTTATTCTGGTCTAGTCCCCTGTTCAGCAGGAGACCATATCCCATTTCAGACAAGTGGCTCCACAGTCTCTTCTTCAAAGTGTGATGGAGCTCCCACAACCTCTAGTGGCAAGCTGTTCCCCTGGTGAATTGTCCTCACTGTTAGGAAGTTTCTCCTTCATTCCAGGTTGCTCCTCCCCTTGGTTAGTTTCCATCCATGCTTCTTCTCCTGCTTTTGAGAACAGTTAAAAAGTTAAAAATAGAATAGGTACAATGTACGTTTAATAAATAAAAAGTAAATACAGATGAATAAAAAAATTGAAAACCAAACCACTCAGGCTTGTTCAAATGCTACTCGAGAGACGTCACAAGTACCCTACAGGTGAAATCATTCTTTCCCTTTCGGACCTCAGGAGCCACTAAATTCATCATTTTAAATCTTGCAGACTACTAATACGATCTGCCTAATGACCAGCTAGGTGGCCGTGTAACTGGGGGTGTGGCTAATTGGATGTCACTCACGTCGAGGGGGCCTCGCCAGCCTCTACTCGCCCCTCCCCTCCCAGCCACTCCTCGCCTGCCCGCCCGGACTCCTTAGGGCCCCAACAGGAAGCCGTTTGCTGGAGCTAAGCAGCCCCCAGGAGAAAGAGTTGGCAAAACAGTTCAGTTCAAATTGGATCTGGCCAAGAAGGAGGCTCAGCGAAAGCACCTCCCTGAGGACTAGGAGCATGGGCTTTCCAAGCAGAGGGAAGACCTGCGGGAGTGCAAGGCCAGGTGCCGGTGCCTGGAGGCTTAGCGGGCTGCGACGGTCAGCCAGTTCCAGGCCAGGATGCAGTCCCACTGGAACGAGGCCCTCCGGCTCTTCGCCACCAGCGACGCTTCCCTCCAGCCTTCGCCCAAAGCCCCCCACCAGGAGGCTGAAGCAGACCCCAAGTGGGAATTTCTGCCCCCCCTCTCACCCTCACAAAAAGACCCCGAAGGGGGAGACTCCCTGCAGCAACACAAGAATTCATTGCACGTATCCGTCCCAGGGGCTGTAGTTTGAGGACCCCTGATTGAGTGCAGTATAAGAAATGCAAATAATTTTTCTGAAATTACGAACCTCCGTCTCCATTTTCTCGCTCCCTTTGGCTTCCTTCTCCAACTTCTCATCCTTGGTCTCCACATCCTCCTTTTCAGCCGAGGGGGCCCCGTCTCCTTTGTCACTGGGGGCCGGAGTTGCTGAAGGAACAAGAGGACATGATAAGCCGCCTTTGATTTTATCACCCTGACAACCAATTGTCCGGACTCCTGCCTTGGGGTTGGACTAGAAGACCTCCGAGGTCCCTTTTCGGGATTCTGGGACTCGCCTTTCCTTCCCCAAAGATCTAGCTGCCTGCCTTCGCCCCAAGTTCAGCCGCCCGCCTGTCATTTCAAAATCAATTTAACGGTCTCTGGTGTTTTATTTCACGAAGATGCAGGCGGTCCTCGACTTTACAACAGTTCGTTTAGCGACCATTCAGAGTCACCCCGGCACTGAAGAAAAAGGGATTTTTCAGTGTTACTTTTTTAGCATTCCCCCATGGCCATTCAGGCACTTGGCAATGGGTTCGTATTTATGTGATACCCCTTTTTCCGACCTTCTGAGAAGTCAGGTTATGGGGGAATCCGGGTTCACTTTGCAATGGTGTGACTAGTTTAACAACTGCAGTGATTCACTTAACGACCGTGTTGAGAAATGCCGTAAAATGGGGCAAAATTTACTTAACAAATGTCTAGCTTAACCACAGAAATGTTGGGCAAAAGGGAAATGGTATCCAAAAAAAAAGGAATTAGCCGACAATAAAGAGAAAAATAGTGGGAAGCGAAAAAGAGAAATCTTGGGGAGGGTTATCCAAACGGTCTATCAAAAAGTGATAGAAAAGATTAAAAAGAAAAGACATCATAAATATAAAAAGGAAAAAAAACAACAAGAAAAAACCAAGAATCTAGGAACAGGGGATTAGTAGAATAAAATGAAATATGTTAATTGTTGTGGCCTAGCAGGTGCCGTTGGAGCTGCCACCAGACTCCGACAGCGAGGGGCCCTATGAGTCGGCTCTGGAGGATGTGGAGGACCCTGGACAGGGTTCCGACTCCGAGCAGGGTGCAGAGGGGGTTGGTTGGCCACCAGGAGGCGCCTGAGCCTTGGACCAGTGGGGAGGAGACAAGGGAGAGTGAGCCGGACGTCAGTAGTGAGTTGTTCCTGGATGCACGCCATCGAAGAGCTAATAGGCATCAGGAACAGTTGCACAAGTACAGGAGGTGATTGCACTCAGCTGGTGGTCATTAGGCTCCTCTCCAGACTATAAAAAGGACTGCTTGTGCACACGCCCCTCTTGCAGAAGTCAACGCATTGACTAAAAGTTGGAGAACTTTAGTAACTAGCTTGGCAGGCTGGATTGCTGCCAAGGCTTGTCTGAGTTGCTGCCAAGGTCCTTATCCGTTTGTTATGCTTGGCTTTCAGCCACCGAGGTTTTGGATTCTTGCTAATAAAGTACATTCCAGTTAAGCTTGTCTCGGCATTCGTTACTGGACGGAGGAGGGGGTCAGAACAGTTAATCCTGGTAATGATATGTAGCTAATTAAGATGTGAGGGAATAATATTAACATTATTAATTGTGGAAACGAATTAAGTAAAATGCTTATTATATAAAAAAACTGAATTTGAAGATATACGTTGCCTATAAAAAAAAAAGAGATGGAAAATGAAATGACAAATTTGGTTTATTTCTGAAGGGATGAATAACGACAGGGTTTATGTGAAGAAAAAAAATTAAGTCTTGGGTGGAAAATATGGGAAAAAAATAATAGGGCTAAAATTGGAAATGGAGATATAATGTAAAATGAATTATGCATCTGTGAGAATGTGAAAGGGGGGAAACTGGACAACACTTTATATTTTAAATATGTGACCAAAAAAAAATTGTTGGGATCAATTTTGGTCGTAAGCCGAGGACTCCTTTTACAAGGATCAAGATCCACTGAACCAAGTGGCTGGGGCAGCTTACGGAAATATACATATTAAAACCCTAGAGTGTTTTCCGTTTAATCCATCAAAATTCAGTTTAATGTTTGCTATGGATAGAGGCACCTTTCGACTGTTCATTTAGTGGCTGTTCGAAGTTACGGCACTGAAAAAGTGATTTACCAACGCTTTCCACACTTATGACCGTTGCAGCATGCCCATGTTTGTGTGATCAGAATTCAGAAGCTCGGCAACTGACTCATATTTATGACGGTCGCGGTGTCCTGGGGTGATATGACCCCCCCCCGCTTGCGACCCTCGGACGAGCAAAGTCCACGGGGAAGCCGGATTCACTTAACAACCAGACGACTGATTTAACAACCACGGTGACTCAGCAACGGTGGCAAGAAAGATGGGGCAAAATTCACTTAGGAACTGTCTCACTTAACACCAGAAATTGTGGTCACCCGTCGAGGACTTAGTAAACTCTTAGTAAACTCTTAGTGTGGCGAGAAAAGTCATAAAAAATGGGGCACAACTCACTTAACATACGTCTCCCTTTAACGACAGAAATTTCGGGGTCCATTGTGGTCATACATTGAGGACTATGGCCCCCTTAGTAAGCTCGCTGTTTCACTTACTAAGGATTCCACCTGAAATCCCCCGGCCATAATTCTGGAAATTATTAGAATTAATTTCTTTGCACAGGTGCTAATTTAAGAGCAATTCACTCCAGGATACTAGCAACGTGAATGGAGTGATGCGGTGGCCTAGAGGTGGAGTTCTCGCCCTACAGTCAGGAGGCTGTGAGTTCGATCCTAAGTAGAGGCAGATATTTCTCTCTCCGGGCATGATGGGAATATATCTGCTGAACAAAACTCCGCACTGGCGACAGGGAAGGGCATCCGGCCATTAAAAAAACCACTCTGCTAGCTCCATTCACTTGCCTGGACTCCAGCCCGATGCAAGAAATTATTATGGGGTCATTAAATGAAGATGATGATGATACAACGTGAGCCAGCCTCTTAAAAAAGGCAGAAATTTGAAATCCTGCACAGAAATCATACAGCCAAGATTCAGCTTTGTCCCTTTTGCCTGCCTTGAACGGGGCAGGGTGCGTTCTGATCTAGGCTTCCTGAGACAGTAAAAAACACACGTTTCGTCCCCCAAACCCTCTTTTTATTTCAAAGGCTGTGAATTATGTTCATTCACAGCCTGTACTGAGTCCCAAGTAGTTTGTAAAGAGTCCAACAGAAGTCTGCCAAAGTCTTTCGGGAATAAGGCTGAATAAGTGGCCACCTTTATCTCCCTTGAAACGCGGCCAAAGACTTAATTGGCAATTAGCTTGGCAGCGCTACACGGAGCAAAGAGTCAAAACGGAGTTTCAGAAGGTAAAACTGACCAGCATGAACCAAGTTGATTCTTGCAAAGGCTCACGTGACTTTGCTCCTCCTTTATGTCCTATGGGAGAGGCCAATCACCCCCAAGCCTTACTCCTGAATCGTCCCTTCTGTCTTAACTGTTCTTGCCTTCTGGCAGCTCTGCGCATGCGCACACTGGGAACAGGGGGAGCCTGTTCCTCTGCCTCGCTGCTGTCCCATCTGGAGGCTCCGGAAGGAGCACATAAGTCCCAGATGGCCCCACCCCCCCTCTCTGCCTCTGACACAGAGCCTTTGTCCGAGCCTTCCCCAGACTCCAGGACTGGCCCATGTTCCCTCCCCAACCTCCTTGCTGTCCGACTCTGCTGCCAACTTCGCAGGCCACCAGCGGACCACAAACGGGTGGATTCTGACAACTTCAGGGGAAGGGATTTGAGGTTCGGCTCCCTCCTCGTGACAGATGCCTACCTGGCTTGGAGGTGCAGGGCGTGTTGGTGCAGCTGGGTTCTGGGGTGGTGGTGGAAGTTTTGATGGTGGGGGACGAGGCCCGGGAAGACTTTTTGGAGTCCGCGCTGGGGTCGGGCATCAATTCAGGCATGCTCCAGCGGCCGTTAATATGTTCAAACTCTTGTACCTGTCATGCAAACACACACACACACAAACACAGCCTCCGTGAGCAATTTTTACTCTGCAATGACAATGGTCACAAAATGAAACCATTCCACAGTAGAAGAACTCTACCTTAGCAAAAAAGTCTGGGTGGGAATTTTAGAGAACATCCAAACTAAGAGAGAGAGATACTCTGGGGTAAAGGTTAAAAGTGCTGGGTTAGAAACCAGGAGATGGTGAGTTCTAGATCCGCCTCAGGTATGAATGCCAGTTGGGCGACTTTAAGCCAGTCACCAGGAGACGGGAAGTTCTAGTCCCGCTTTAGACATGAAAGCTGGCTAGGTGACTTTGGGCCAATCCCCAGGAGATGGTGAGTTCTAGTTCCACTAGTTAGCCATGAAAGCCAGATAGGTGACTTTCAGCCCAACCTCTTTCTCAGGGTTGTGGGGAAATTAGGAAAAGGAGGAAGGAATATTGGGGATGTCCACTGCTTTGAGTTAAAGAGAATAAAGGCAAGAAGTCAACTTTCCTATCCACCCGTTTGCCATCAGATTCTCTTCGTACGTCTTCAACCTTCAAGATAGCCTTGGGGCTCTGTCGCTGTGGGCCAGCTTGGCAGAGGTCACGCCTTAGACCCGCCAATGCGCCTGGCCACAGCCTTCCCTTGCTCTGTGTCTGCTTGAGGGAGAGGAGGGCGTCCCTTCGGCTCAGCCTCCAGGAAAACACAGACAGATACAGGTGAGGAGGGGATGTCAGATGAGTAAGAGCCATCATCACTTGGCAAACAAAAGCGTTGGGTTTTGGTCTCGTGGTGAAGGCACCAGGTTAGAAAGCCGGAGGCTGGGAGTTCTAGTCCCGCCGTGGGCACGAAAGCAAACTGGGTAACTTTGGGCCAATGCTTCTGACACAAATGCAGATCAGGAGACCGGGAGTTCTAGTCCTACCTAAGGCATGGAAGGCAGATGGGTGAATTTGGGTCAATCACCAGGAGATCGGGAGTTCTAGTCCCATCTTAGGCACGAAAGCCAACTGGGTGAGGGTGACTTTGGGCCAATGTTTCTGACACAAATACAGACCAGGAGATCGAGAGTTCTAGTCCCATCTTAGGCATGAAAGCAAGCTAAGTGCCTTTGGGCCAATCATCAGGAGGTGGTTAGTTCCACTTTAGCCATTAAAGCCAGATGGATGAATTTGGGCCAATCACCAGGAGTCTGGAAGTTCTAGTCCCACCTTGGGCATGAAAACCAACTGGGTGACTTTGGGCCAATCACCAGGACACAGTGAGTTCTAGTCCTGCTTTAGATATGAAAGCTGGCTAGGCGACTTTGGGCCAATCACCAGGTGACGGTGAGTTCTAGTCCCACTTTAGACACGAAAGCTGGCTGGGTGACTTTGGGCCAATCACCAGGAGGCAGGGAGTTCTAGTCCAGCCTTAGAAGTAAAAGCCAGCTAGGTGACTTTGGGCCAATCACCAGGAGACGGGGAGTTCTAGTTCCACTTTAGCCATGAAAGCCAGGTGGGTGACTTCGGGGCCAGTCCCTCTCTTTCAACCCAACCTCTTTAACCCTAACCTACTCTGCCTCCTGAACTACATGTTTTCACCCCCCTCGGGGTCCGGAGAATTCCTTCGAGCCTCCGGGAGGGTGAAAATGGCCTCCCCCAAGCTTCAGAGGCCCTCCGCAGATTTCCAGGAGGCCCATTTTATGCCCTCCCAGAGCCTCCACGTGGGGTCTGCTCTTATCTTGCATGATGAACAGGCCGCGTGGAGACTCCTGGGAGGGGAGGATGGGCGGGGCCAGCCAGTCCTTCCAACGACCAGTTCGGCGAACCAGATATAAAATTAGCATCCGGTTCAACCAAACCGGTTCAAACCAGCTGAATCCCATCCCTGGGCGTGGCCGACTGGGTGGCTGTGGCCAGCTTCACACCACTCCCCAAACTGCTGGCATGTTTCCGCTTCGGATTGGATAAACCGGGTTGAAGCTATGCTGGCCGGCCCCTTACATTTTTCAGGACAGCCCCGCAGGCCGGATTCGGCCCACGGGCCTTGTGTTTGACACCCCTGATTTAAACCAACATGTCCTTCATTTTCCCCCTGGGGAAGGAGGCCATGCTCACACCAATGCTGAGTAATTAGAAAGGCACTGAATGATGGGTGTTTCCTCTTGGTCCATCCATCCTTGATACCCGTACCTTTTTTTTAACCAGAGACATGACTCCTATCCGTGTCAGGACCTGCTGCCTGGAGAGACCCTCCCTCGGCACCCCGTCGGCAAAGGTCTCCGAACCGTCCGCCCCGGGTTCGCAGAGATGCCTCATGAACAGAGAAACGTAAGCCCTGCGGAGACAGAAAAATCCAAATCTTCCATCGGTGCCTGTTTTGAGAAAGCCGGGGCAACCTCTTACGACGCTGAGGATTTCTCCGTACGGATGGATTGAAGCTCTCGGTGGAATTCAGGGCCACGACAGAGCCTGAAGGCCATCAGCCGCCCTGGCTTGGGGGGAAAAAAAAGTGTTAGGGAAATTTTCTCGTGGAATACCACTAGAAAACGTTGAAAGGATCATGCAACCTCGGTTTTAATTTCCATTAAAAGATGGGACATGACCAGTGAAGTAAAGACTAGGATCGAGAAAGCTCGAACAGCATTTGGTCAGGCCTGCGGTTTTCTTTCGGCTCTTTGGCCTGCCACATTTTCTATGATCCTATGATACATTTCCTATGATGGGAAAATGGGAGTGGGGGATTGTATGGAGTTAGATGCTATGTAGCCATAACAACATTCTTTCTAAAAAGCCAAGGTCATCCTTTGTCTCTGCATCTCTGCACCTGGCCGGAACCGGATGGGTGGAAGCTGCCAGCGTAGCAGTGGGAGATTGGATGATGGGATAGACTTGTGGGTGTGGGGGAAAGATCTTGAACTTTCAACTGGGTGGGGGAAAACTGGGAAGTTTCCAGATTTGGGTTTTCCCAGATGTGCCAATATGGCTCTCTGAATAAATTGGAACTTTGAGCAATACTTTGCCTCGGACTCTGATTTACTTTTGGATGCTATTTGGAACCCTGACACATTCTTCAAAATGAAAAAGGTCTTCTGCCGTCACGACATAAGCCTAAGACTGAAAATCAGATACTTGTCAGATGTTAACATCTTTTCCTTCCTGCTCTACGGAATGGAGAGTTGGTCTCGGAGAGAAAACTCCTTGAAGAAACTAGGAGCATTTGAAATGTGAATTGACAGGCGGCTGTTACACGTATAAGCTGGCTTGACATCAGAAACGAGGAGGGGATAAGCCGCTTGGGAAAGCCAGGGGAAATCATCAAAGCCATTCAAAAGCGAAAGTTAGATAAGGGACCATGTTTGGAGAAAGTTTGATAAAAATAGGATTGCCAACATGACTGCCAACATCCGAGGACGGATATGGCACAAGAAGGAGAAAAATTTGGGGGAAAGAGGATGTGATTGTGGCCGATTCCAGTCCAGGGGAAGGATGCCAAACCTCAAATATTTGGCTTAAGGTAGTTTGAGGGAACATCCCTACCTGGCAGGAATGTTTCGGAGCAACAGGCAACTGCGTAGAACCCCAAAACTCAAATGAGAGGATGGAGGTGAGGGGGTGGCGGAAGTTTGTTGGACAGGGTTTCTCAAGCTTGCCAATTTTTAAAGCGTGTGGATTTCAACTCCCACAATCCCCCAGCCAGTATCACGGCAACTGTAAGGTGCCTGGGGAATTCTGGGAGTTGAAGTCTACATATCTTAAGATTGCCATGATGGCTGAGGAATTCTGGGAGTTGAAGTCCACCTATCTTAAGATTGCCATGATGGCTGAGGAATTCTGGGAGTTGGTCCACCTATCTTAAAGTTGCCATGATGGCTGAGGAATTCTGGGAGTTGATGTCCACATATCTTAAGATTGCCATGATGGCTGAGGAATTCTGGGAGTTGAAGTTTACACAGCTTAAGGTCGCCATGATGGCTGAGGAATTCTGGGAGTTGAAGTCTAGATATCTTAAAGTTGCCATGATGGCTGAGGAATTCTGGGAGTTGAAGTCCACCTATCTTAAGATTGCCATGATGGCTGAGGAATTCTGGGAGTTGAAGTCCACATATCTTAAGATTGCCATGATGGCTGAGGAATTCTGGGAGTTGAAGTTTACACAGCTTAAGGTCGCCATGATGGCTGAGGAATTCTGGGAGTTGAAGTCTAGATATCTTAAAGTTGCCATGATGGCTGAGGAATTCTGGGAGTTGAAGTCCACCTATCTTAAAGTTGCCATGATGGCTGAGGAATTCTGGGAGTTGAAGTCCACATATCTTAAGATTGCCATGATGGCTGAGGAATTCTGGGAGTTGAAGTTTACACAGCTTAAGGTCGCCATAATGGCTGAGGAATTCTGGGAGTTGAAGTCTAGATATCTTAAAGTTGCCATGATGGCTGAGGAATTCTGGGAGTTGAAGTCCATATATCTTAAGATTGCCATGATGGCTGAGGAATTCTGGGAGTTGAAGTTTACACAGCTTAAGGTCGCCATGATGGCTGAGGAATTCTGGGAGTTGATGTCCACACATCTAAAGGTTGCTAAGGCTGAGGCACACCGTCCTAGGAGCAGGGAGTGGAAATGTCTAGGTACGGATCCTAAAACCAATATTCCACACACACACACACCCCTCCATGCTTCTGGAACTTTCCTTTCCACCCGTTTGCCATCAGATTCTCATAGTACGTCTTCAACCTTCAAGATAGCCTCGGGGCTCTGTCGCTGTGGGCCAGCTTGGCAGAAGTCACGCCTTAGACCCGCCAATGCGCCTGGCCACAGCCTTCCCTTGCTCTGTGTCTGCTTGAGGGAGAGGAGGGCGTCCCTTCGGCTCAGCCTCCAGGAAAACACAGACAGATACAGGTGAGAAGGGGATGTCAGATGAGTAAGAGCCATCATCACTTGGCAAACAAAAGCATTGGGTCTCGTGGTGAAGGCACCAGGTTAGAAAGCCGGAGACTGGGAGTTCTAGTCCCGCCTTGGGCACGAAAGCAAACTGGGTAACTTTGGGCCAATGCTTCTGACACAAATGCAGATCAGGAGACCGGGAGTTCTAGTCCCACCTTAGGCATGAAAGGCGGCTGGGTGAATTTGGGACAATCACAACCGTAAGAGAATGGGAGTTCTAGTACTGCGTTAGGCACAAAAGCCAACTGGGTGAGGGTGACTTTGGGCCAATGCTTTTGACACAAATGCAGATCAGGAGACCAGGAGTTCTAGACCCACTTTAGGCATGAAAGACAGCTGGGTGAATTTGGGCCAATCACCAGGAGACCGGGAGTTCTAGTCCCACCTTAGGCATGAAAGACAGCTGGGTGAATTTCGGCGAATCACCAGGAGACTGGGAGTTCTAGACCCACTTTAGGCATGAAAGACAGCTGGGTGAATTTCGGCCAATCACCAGGAGACCGGGAGTTCTAGACCCACTTTAGGCATGAAAGACAGCTGGGTGATTTTGGGCCAATCACCAGGAGACCAGGAGTTCTAGTCCCACCTTAGGCATGAAATGCGGCTGGGTGAATTTGGGCCAATCACTACCGTAAGAGAATGGAAGTTCTAGTCCTGCGTTAGGCACAAAAGCCAACTGGGTGAGGGTGACTTTGGCGCAATGCTTCTGACACAAATACAGACCAGGAAACTGAGAGTTCTAGTCCCACTTTAGGCATGAAAGGTGGCTTGATGAATTTGGCCCAATCACCAGGAGACTTAGGAGTTGTAGCCCCGCCTTAGGCACGAAAAGTGAGTGAATGGCTTTGGGTCAGTTCCTCTGCCAGGCCCACAGTCAGATTCCTTTTAGGATTCTTGGCCTGCCACACTTTCTATCATTTTTTCTGTGCTGTTTCATGAGTGGGGAATGGGGAGTGGGGGGATAGTAAGGAGCAGAACGTGTTGTTGTCATAATAAAACATTCCTTTCTAGAAGCCCAAGGTCATCCTTTGTCTCTGCACCTCTGCACCTGACCGGAACCAGAGGGGTGGAAATGCCAACGTGGCAGAGGAAGATTGGACCATGGGATGGACATGTGGGTGTGGGGGCAAGATTTTGAACTTTCAGCTGGGTGGAAACCCAGGAAGCTTTCAGATTCGGGTTTTCCACCGTTTGTACCAACATGTCTCTCTTATTAAATTGGAACTTTGATGAAAGCTATGCCTTGAACTCTGATTTAATTCTGGATGATATTTAGAACGCTGACATCCTCTTTCTCAGCCCAACCTACCGAACAAGGTTGTTGTTGTGGTGGGCAAAGGAGGAAAAAGACACGTTGGATTATGTTCACCGGCTTGAATTATTTGTAAACGAAATAATAAAGTGGGAATAAGTCAATAAAGAATAGGACTATTCCGCATACGCCCTCAATCCTCGACAAACCAAAACACACAAGAATAAAGAAAATCAGATTCTTTAAATTTTCTTCACCCGGTCTGGAAATCTCCGGAGAGACACGGGCGAAGCCAAGCCCCCCCCCCCCCCAGCACACAAAGAGGGAGGGTCACGAGGATTTGGGCAATGGGGCTTCAACTGACGAGAGGGAAGAGTAGGAGATAATATTTAGTGGTGTTCCCAAGAGCCCTCCCACGGCTACTGACAGGGAGAGACACTTGTATGTAAACAGAGAGCAGAGCCCACTCCTTCGGGGCACTGATAATGTCACTTAGTAGAGTCACGAGACGTCTGCAAGGAAGCAGCCAAGGTCAGAGGGCACCAAGGACCCCGCCGTCCTCTTCCTCCTACTCTCTTCTAGCACTGATGATTCGATCCCAGGTCGAGGCAGATATTTCTCTCTCTGGGCACACTGAGAATGTATCTGCCGAACGAAACTCTGCCTTGGCGACAAGGAAGGGCATCCGGCCATTAAAAAAATACTCTGCTAGCTCAAGGGATTCTGGGGTCTTTAAAAGAGGATGATGATGACTGATGACGTTACTTAGTTGGGTCATGAAACGTCTGCAAGAACGCCCCCCCAGGAAAGCAGTAAGGATCCCCCAGGGAGGGAAGTGGCAAAAAGAGGAAAGGTGTTATGGCCCACCAGCAGCCGGCAGAGAGCCGGCAGCAGATTCGGACAGTGAGGAGGTTGGGGAGGAACCTGGGCCAGTCCTGGAGTCTGGGGAAGGCTCTGGTGAGGAGGCAGAGAGGGGGCCAGGGCCGTCCGACAGTTATCAGCTGCCTTCGGAGTCAGACATCCGTGAGGCAGAAGAACAGCTGGAGCCTGTTCCCAGTGTGCGCATGCGCAGAGCTGCCAGGCGAAGGGAACAGCTAAAGAACAGGGGTCGACTTCGGAGTAAGGCCACAGGTGGACGGTGAATGGCCCCTCCCAGAGGAAATAAAAGAGGGAGCGAAAGGGGAGTGGAGTTTGCAGGAGACAATCAGTTCGCTTCATTGGTTCAGAGACTCCTTGCCAAGTTTGGCAGATCTCTGCCTCGCCGCTCTCCAAGGCAGATAAGGTCTGTGACTGTAAATCCTCCCTTGAAAGGCTTTGCTGGAGGAGAATGAGCAGAATTCACAGTCAATGAATAAAAGGGATTTCGTCGGGACAAGGAGTTTGCTTCAGGCTCTCGGGAAGCCTCGGTTAGAACAGAAGGAAACCTGATTCATGGCTGCCAGTGCTTCTCCAGTGCCACCAATGGTCTATCGTGTATGCCTGGAGTACCGCTTACTACTGGAGTAGCCGAGGCAGCTTCAGGGGCTAAGCCAGTTCCCCAGAGAGCGAGCTCACTGAACGAGCAAACAGACTTTGGCAGGGAGACCGAGTTTCCCCCATCCGTCATTTGTTACTCGTGATACAAACCGCTGGCGTTAATCTTTTGCCGATGCGCCTTTCCGCCCCCCCCCCCTCTTCCCGAAGACAAACGGGCTACAAATGCCCTCTTCAAAAGGAAGATGGAAGAGCCAGAGGCGAAACTGTCACCTTCCCAGCGTATCACGGGAGACACAAAAACAGGAAAGCCCCGGCGGAGCGACGACGTTAGCGAGAGACAGGGTAAAAGGCGTGTGGCACGGCCTGTCACGCACAGCTCATGAAGCTTCAGAAGGCTCCAGCAGGCCCCACCGAGGATGGTTTTTTGGGACCTCCAGATTGTTCTGACAAAGGCTTCCCGAGGGCCTGAAGCAACCCCCCTCCTTTTATTAATTGACTGTGAATTCTGCTCCTTCACATCCAGCAAAGTCTTTCGAGGGAGGATTTACAGTCACAGACCTTATCTGGCTTGGAGAGCAGCCAGGCCGAGATCTGCAGAACTTGGCAAGGAGTCTCGGAGAGTCACGAACCAATGAAGCGAACTAATGCAAACTTCACTCCCCTTTTATTTCCTCTGGGAGGGGCCATTCACCGTCCACTTGTGGCCTTACTCCCAAGTCGACCCCTGTTCTTTAGCTGTTCCTTTCGTCTGGCAACTCTGTGCATGCGCACACTGGGAACAAGCTCCAGCTGTTCTTCTGCCTCACTGATGTCTGACTCTGAAGGCAGCTGATAACTGTCAGACGGCTTTGGCCCCCTCTCTGCCTCCGACACAGAGCCCTCATCAGAGCCTTCCCCAGACTCCTGGACTGGTCCATGTCTGTCTCCAACCTCCTCACTGTCCGAATTGGCTGCTAGCTCCACTGGCGGGCCAAAACACAGTTGAGCAGTGGCTGCCACAACCTTCATAGGCTGAGGACGGACACACACGCACAGACAGAGGCAACGACAAAGGAAAGCTTCCTGCCTCTGACCCCAGGCAAGATCAGAGGCTTCCCCACTGAGAGTGAATGGGTGGGTGGTCTGTCTGGAGAAGGCTGCTCTCTGCCTTTCCTAAGAGACCCTGTTTTGAGTGTGATCAAAACACAGACACTTCAAGACCCTGCTAGGTAACATTATCAGTGCTAGAAAGGAGTGGGGTTTGTGGAGAGGAGGAGGAGGAGGAGGAGGAGGAGGAGGAGGAGGATGACAGTGGGCTCCTTGGTGCTCTTGGTGTGTGGCTTTCTTGCAGACATTTCACGACCCAACTAGGTAACGCCATCAGTGCTGAGACGTGACGCCTGCTTCTGAATCCCCGGGAAGGCTTTCGTGATGAAGACAAGGCCGAATGGTTCAGCATCATTCCAAAAGGCAGGAAAAGAACAATGGGCTTAAAAGGGCAAGGAGGTCGATTTGTATGGAACACCAGAATCTCTTCCTCAACAGAGGTTCAAAAACGGGACAGTCAGATAGACTGCTGCTTCCTGGAAGTGTCTGAACCGAGCACGGATTCCGTACAATGAGCAGGGAGACCCTCGCAACAATCTGCCCCCAAATCCTCGCCAAATTCCACCCTTCGGATCGCAGAGCCTGAAAACAGCTGGTTTAATTAATCTTTTTTTTTTTTTACAAAAATGGCAAATTCTGCGGCTTTCTTTGTTGTCCTCCCCCCCCCCCCGCCACACCTTACAAGTAGGGAGGCCTACTTTTAAGTTCCTAATCCCGCAAAGGAGAGGGTACCTACTTGAATTCCTTCTCCGTCTTGCCCCGCAGGTCCCGAACCAGCCACTGGGAAGTGAAGGCGTCCTGGGGAGGCATGCCCCAGCGCATGACGGCGTTCAGGAAGGCCTTGCGCTGACGGGTGTTGAATCCCAGCACCTGCAGGAAGAGGCGGCGGAGCGCAGGCCGAGAGGTCAGCCCTGCCAAGGTCACCAGCGGTGTCTCAACACAGCGCAGGGCATCTTCGGATTACGACCGGTCGTTTTGGCAACAGATCCGACGCTCCGAGGGAACTACCTGGGGTCTCTTACAACCGAGAGTCCAAGTTCTGATAGTCTCTCTGTTTCTCTTCTCTCTCTTCTCCCCCTCTCCTCTCTTCTCTCTCTCTCCTCTGCTGTCTCTTCTCTCTCTCCTCTCTCCTCCCCTTTTCTCTCCTCCTCCCCATCTCTCTTTCTCTCTTCTTTCCCATTTTGTCTCTCTTCTCCCCTTTTCCTCTCCCTCCCGTCTCTCTCCTCTCCCTTCTCTTGTCTTCTCTCTGTCTCTTCTCTCTCTCCTCTCTCCTCCTCTTTTCTCTCTCTTCTCTCCGCTTCCCCATCTCTCTTTCTCTCTTCTCTCCTCTTTTGTCTCTCTTCTCCCTCTCTCCTCTCCCTCCCTTCTCTCTCCTCTTCTTTTCTCTTTTCTGTCTCTTCTCCTCTCTCTCCTCCTTCTCTCTCCTCTCCCTTCTCTTCTCTTCTTTTCTGTCTCTTCTCTCTCCTCTCCCCTAACTCCCTCCAACCTCTCTTCTCTCCCTTCTGCTCTTCTCTTCTCTCTTCTCCCCTCTCCCTTCTCTCTCTCGTCCCGTCTCTCTCTCTCTCCTCTTCCTCTCCCTTCTCTCTTCTCCCCTCTCTCCTTGCCCTTCTCTCGTCTCTCCCTTCTCTTCTCTTTCTTCTCTCCTCCTCTCCCTTCTCTCTTTCTCTCCTCTCTTTCTCGCTTCTCTCCTCCCACATCATTCCCACTGCATTGCCACCGAGCTTGAATCTCACCTCAATGTTGCCCCCAACCCGTGCCAGAAGTGGGGGAAGAGGTTTGTCCTTCTCATTCCGAAGCTGCCTCCTGGACTGCCGGCGACCTTGATTGGCAGAGGAAGGAAGAAGACAAGCAAAGATTTCAGTCACTTGGAGGGAGGGATGCTCAGGAGCCCCCAAAAGGCCTCCCCTTCTCTCCACAAAGGAAGTGGCCAAGTCTCAAGCGAAGAAAAAAAAAATCCGTGCCGTGGCCATGATTCACCCTCCAGACATAGCCAAATTTTCCAATGCTGGTTTACCCAACGCTGGATAGTCACTGGAACCAGGCATTCACAACCTCTGGTGGCAAGGAGTTCCACTGATTCATTGTTCTGTCTGTCAGGAAATTTCTCCTCAGTTCTAAGTTGCTTCTCTCTTTGATTAGTTTCCACCCATTGCTTCTTGTTCTACACTCAGGTGCCTTGGAGAATAGCTTAACTCCCCCTTCTTTGTGGCAACCCCTGAGATATTGGAAGACTGCTATCCTGTCTCCCCTGGTCCTTCTTTTCATTCAACTAGACACACCCAGTTCATGCAACCGTTCTTCCTATGTTTTATCCTCCACTCCCCTAATCATCTTTGTTGCTCTTCTCTGCACTCTTTCCAGAATCTCCACATCTTTTCTACATCACGGCATCCACCAAAACTGGATGCCGTATTCCAAGTGTGGCCTTACCAAGGGATTGTAAAGTGGTATTAACCCTTCACGTGATCTTGATTCTCTCCCTCTGTTGATGCAGCCTAGAACTGTGTTGGCTTTTTTGGCAGCTGCTGCACACGGCTGGCTCCTATTTTTAAATGGTTGTCCACTAGGACTCCAAGACCCCTCTCCCAGTTACTACTATTGAGCAAGGGGCCACACATTTCATTCTGTTCAGACCGAAGGCCGTACAAGGAAGGGAGTGTTCTAGATTGGATGCCTGGACTCTTAAAGGAGGCCTCAGAGCCTTTCCAGAACCTTCAGTACGAAGACCCAACCAGCCCTCATTACCTTCCGGCCTCTCGTCAAAATCTTCATCCTCCTCTTCAGAGCCGACGGAATATTCAGACTGATTGTCTGAAAACCAATACAGAGAAGAAGAAAAAAGAAAAACAGAATGCAGATTTGCAAGCGATACAAGACGGGGATTTTTTGGGATTAGCTCCCAAAATTGAAGTCCAGAAGAATAAAGCAAGTCTTTTGTTTTTCTCAAGCTTGTCCACTTTAGGACAGGTTGGACTCCAACTCCCAGAATTCTCCAGCCAAGCCATGAAGCCCGCCCATCTTAAATCACACTGGCTGGAGGATTCTGGGAGTCGAAGTCCACCCATCTTAAAACACACTGACTGGGGGATTCATAAATAAAAATAAATAAAAAAGTAAAGGTAAAGATTCCCCTCGCAAATATGTGCTAGTCCTTCCCGACTCTAGGGGGCGGTGCTCATCTCCTTTTACAAAGCCGAAGACGTCTCCGTGGTCATGTGGACGGCATGACTGAAGGCCGAAGGAGCATGGAAAGCTGCTCCCTTCCCACCGAAGGTGGTCCCTATTTTTCTCCTTGCATTTTTTACGTGCTTTCGAACGGCTAGGATGGCAGAAGCTGGGACAAGTCACAGGAGCTCACTCCGTTTACGCAGCGGCAAGGATTCGAACCGCCGAACTGCTAACCACCATCCCTCATATATATATATATGTGTGTGTGTGTGTGTGTGTGTTTTCTGAGGTTTTCACGGGTGTCAGTATGTAGGTCTCTAGTTATTTGGGTTTTCTCCCGCATAAAATTGGAGATGTCTTGGCAACGTTTCGACGAAGTCTCATTCATCATCTTCAGGCTACTTCAGACTTGGTGCTTCCAGGATCTCACATTACTCCTGGAAGCACCAAGCCTGAAGTAGCCTGAAGATGACGAATGAGACTTCGTCGAAACGTCGCCAAGACATCTCCAATTTTACGCGGGAGAAAACCCGAATAACTAGAGACCTACATATATATATATATATGCAAGACCTGCCTTATCATCCTTTTCTAGTACTATACCTAACAGAACTATCTTCTGCCAATTTCTCTGTTTTTGTACCCTGCCCCAAAAGACCCCTTACATAAGAGCTGAAGGACCCTTAACACAGTACGGACCTACAGTATAGATGCGTCTTCTCCGGGATCTTGAAAAACCCAACTTCTGCTCCCTTATTCACTAATTACTGGTTTATAGCTGTGTAGTTTTTGAGCAAACTCCAAAACCGCTACAAAAAAAGAGGGGGTAACAGTGGCCTACAGGTGGAGCTCGCGCCTCCCAAATGGAGGCCTAGGCAGAGTTAGATATTTTCCTCTCTGTGTGTATGATGAGAATGTATCTGCTGAACAAAACTCCGCATTGGCGACAGGGAAGGGCATCCGGCCATTAGAACACTCAGCTCCATTCAGTTGCCCCGATTCCACTCCGTAGGGGATTATGGGGTCGTTAAAAGAAGATGAGGACTAAACAAACTGTTGGAGGGTGGTGTGGTGGCCTAGAGGTGGAGCTCTCGCCTCACAATCAGGAGGATATGGGTTCAATCCTAGGTAGAGGCCGATATTTCTCTCTCTGGGTATAATTCCATTCCATTCCATTTATTAGACTTGTGTGCGAATACAACAATATATCTGCCGAATATAACTCCGCATTGGCAACAGGGAAAGGCATCCGGCCAGTAAACACTCAGCTTCATTCAACTGCCCAGACTCCACCCCTGCAAGGGATTATGGGGTCGTTAAAAGAGGAGGAGTTTTTCAGCAAACTACGTGTCAGACTCAAAACCTGAAGCCGGTTTGGGTTTTAGCGGAGGTAGTGTCCGGGGGGGGGGGGGGGGAGACAGAGGGGTGCCGTTTTTCGTTTCTGAAGCACTGACCTTGGTCCTCTTGGGCAGCGTCGTTGTAGTTAACTTGCTTTCGCACCCGCTTCCCTTTGCCCAGATTGCGAGCTAGGTCCTCCTGCTGCTGCTCGTAATGATGCCTCAACAGTTTCTCCCAGTAATCGGGGTCGACGTTTTCTTCCTGCTTAATAATCTCCCGTTCAATCTCTTCAATCTATCGGTGGAGAGAGAGAGAGAGAAAGAGAGAGAGAGGGAGGAAGAAAGAGGAAGAGAGAGAGAGAAGAGAGAGATTGGACCACACAAATACACACAGAGCAAAATGTCTCAACCTTGGCCACCTCAACGTGGGTGGACTTCAACTCCCTGAATCCCGCAGCCAGCTATTTTCCCACCCACTTTGCTGAAGTCAAAGATACATTATATCTACTGCTTTCCCACCGTCTATTAAGAAAGTTACTTACCGTATTTTTCAGAGTATAAGATGCACCTTTTTCCCCGAAGAAAGAGGGTGAAAATCTGGGTGTGTCTTATATACTGAATACAGCATTTTTGGCCTCCCGAAACCCCACCCCTTTGCAAAAATGGACATGCGGAGGGTTTGAGAGGCCTGCAAAGTGCTCCTGGGGACGGCAAATACGAGCGGAAAATGGGCTGTTTTTTGCTCGTTTTTGCACCCCCCCCAACCCCCAGGAATACTCTACAAGCTTTCCGAATGCTACGCATGCCCTTTTTGTGGCAAAAAATGGGCCCGTTTTTGCAAAAAACAGGATTTTTTCCCCTCATTTTTGGGTCCCACCCACCCAAAAAAAACATTTTTACAAAAAATGAGGCGTGCAGAGGGTTTGGGAGGTCAGCAGAGTGCAAAAACTTAAAAAAAAAAAATTTACCTCTTCAAAATCTTGGTGCGTCTTATACTCCGAAAAATATGGTATGTATTAAGACAGTTGCAAAAAATGTGGAAAAGGTAGTCCGGACACATCCGTTGCAATATTTGACAGGCTGCCCCAAAGAAGGGGGGGGGGGTCAACCGATACCCCAAGAGTCCAGAAGGCAGGACAAGAAGCAACGGATGGAGGAGAGAAACCACATAGCACTGAAGAGAAACATCTTCACAATTAGAACAATTCACCAGTGGAACTGCTTGCCACCAGAAGTTGTGGGAGCTCCATCACTCGAGGTTTTTAAGAAGAGCTTGGACAAACATTTGTCTGAAATGGTAGTGTCTCCTGTTTGAACAGGGGGTTGGACTAGAAGACCTCCAAGATCCCTTCCGACTCTGATGTTCTATCACTTTGTCCTATTCATGCTGAATGTGTCAGGGTTCCCGGTCATTTTGATTCGTTTTGAGAGAGCTGGCTTGCTGTCAGGGTTCCGACAGATACCCTAATTAAATCATGAGCCTCCGGCCAAGCTTCAAAAGAAATCCAGTTATTTATCAGGAGCTTCATGTCGCAAGTTCCCAAGTGAAGCCAGCTCTGACCCCACGTAATTTACGGCCCAGTTATGACCCTGTTTCCCCACTCCTCCCAAGGTGTGGGGTTCTCCGGCTGCTGTAAGTAACCCTGGGGTACAGCCTTGAAGAGACAGGTCTGGAATGTGCATCTGTCTTTTGCTGCTGTGCCGTTTCATCAGTTTCCCATCCCCCATCCTTTCCTATGGCAACTCGAGAGCAGGCCAGGGATGCTTTGCGAGTCGAGAGAATGCTGGCAAACCTCTTTGCACCAGCTAAGACCCAAAAACAGCCAAGACGCCACAACTGACCTTATCCTCTTCCCGAACCACGTACTGTGCCACCTTGAAGGAGCTGAGGTATTCGTTCATGTTCTGGACGTCGGCATCGTCGGTGGCGTCCTGGTTACGGTCCAGGAGCCGGGCGATGGCTTCATTATCATAGTGGATAACGCTGCTGTCTTCCTCCTTGTTCTCGCCTGGAACAGGATGGGGAGGATAAAATATCACAGCTGATTTGATGACGTTTGGTCAGTAAACAAACTGATGAGAACTGGATTTCCCTGTGAACCAGCCCAGAATGGTTATAGATGCAGGCAGTCCAAATCACAACAGTTCATTTAAGGGACCGTTCAAAATTACAAGTGACTTGTGACTTTTTTTCCACACTTACCACTTTTGCAGCCTCTCCGTGGTCAAAATTCAGATGCTTGGCAACTGTCTTGTATTTATGACGGTTGCAGCATCCCGGACGGATTCCCTTTTGCGATCTTCTGAGAAGCAAATTCCACGGGGG
This sequence comes from Thamnophis elegans, assembly GCF_009769535.1. Classification (NCBI taxonomy): domain Eukaryota; kingdom Metazoa; phylum Chordata; class Lepidosauria; order Squamata; family Natricidae; genus Thamnophis; species Thamnophis elegans. The sequence goes on from NC_045558.1 coordinate 143,299,228, forward strand.
AGCCAGATTCCCTGAACAACTGTGTCATTCATTTAACAATTGCAGTGGTTCACTTAATAACTGTGGCCAAGAAGGCCGTAAAATGGGACAAAGTTCACTGAACAAATGCCTTGCTTAGCAACAGAAATTTTGGGCTCAATGGTGGCCGTGAGTCGAAGACTACCTGTACTAGGTGCAGAGATGGCATTCAGCCGGTTCGGACTGGTTCAGGGCAAACTGGTAGCGAAGATTGTAGATGGGACAGTCACACACACACACACACACACACACACACACACACACACACACACGGCTCTATGCCCTCCTATTTAGCCACGTTTTTGAGCCCCGTTTGTCAGAAATCTGAACCGCTATTGTTATTAATTTATTAAAAATATTTTTAAGCTGCCCCAATCCAGAGACACTCTTGGTGATGTACAAGAACAGCCACGGAGTGTAAAGCCTCCATAGAAGGAGCAGCCCAATCACAAGGATGAAAACCACACCAAGTAAGTGGCAAATAAAATAAATGGAGACAGAGGCGGCAATGCGGGTGGTCCTCAACGTACGTCCACGTTTCGTTAAGCAAGGCAGCTTTTAAAAATCCCGCCCCCTTTTTTACGACCTTGTTAAGTGAAGCGCTGCAAGTTGTTCAGGGAGTAACACCGCCGCTAAGCGAATCCGGCTCCCTCGCTGACTTTTGTATTTGTATTTGTATTTAAGTTTATTTATATGCCGCCCTTTTCCCTGGGGGGACTCAGGGCGGCTTACAACTTAAAAAGGGGGGGGGGGACAAACTTTTAACATATAGAACAATACATCATTAAAACACAACATTCATTATTTGAAGATGTAGATGTTAAAACAACCGTAATCAAACGACATGCTGCATGTGATGATGGTTTTTTTTTTTTTTTTTCCCCCTTTCCTTCTTGGACCTTTTTTTGTCCTTTTTGGCCTCCCCCCCTCCCCCCACCCTTTTTTTTTTCTCTCTCCCTTGTTTTATTTTGTTGTTTTTTGTTTTTTAAACCCTAGCTTATTGTGGTGCTTATTAAATATACAATAGAGAGATACGGGATGTATAAACTTAGTAGGGATGCACCTGTGATTAAACGACATATTGTATGTGAAGATGGGTTTCTCCTCCCCCCCCTTTTTTCTTTCCATCCTCTCCCTTTCCCATTGTTGTCTGTGTAACAAAAAATAAAAATAATTTAAAAACAAAAAAAAACAAAAAAAAAACACAACATTCATACCATTCGGGCGGGTTGCAATCTTTAGCCCCAGGCCTGACAGGAAAGCCAGTTTTTAAGGGCTGTGCGGAAGGTCTGAAGGGTGGTGAGGGTACGAATCTCCACGGGGAGATCGTTCCAGAGGGTCGGAGCTGCCACCGAGAAGGCTCTCCTCCGCGTGGTTGCCAGTCGACATTGACCGGCGGATGGAACTCGGAGGAGGCCTAATCGGTGAGATCTAATTGGTCGAATGGAGGTGATTGGCAGTAGGCGGTCTCTCAAGT